>NC_063177.1:55612526-55629246 GCF_023159225.1 Perognathus longimembris pacificus
CCCCTCCCCCCAGCTCCCCGGTCCCAGTGTTGCAGTCTTGCCCAGAAGTCACAGCGTTTTGAACGTCCCGTGTTCATTGGAGCCCTGTGTCTCCTGCCCCTCTGCTCTCCAGGACGTGTTTTCTTGCGCTCCCCCCCCCCCCCCACCTGGGCCTCGGATCACCCCTCCCCCCATCCCCGGGCTTTGGACCTCACCCACCTCCAGGCACCTGAGACCCAGGACCTGGAGTCCGGCAGCTTTGGCCTCAGTTTCCCTCTGGTCGCCCTCCTCACCCAGCGCTCCCCACTCAAGAGGAGGCCACACCTTTGTGCTCTCCCTCCCCCACGGCGCCCAGCCGCCCCCTGGAGGCCACTCCTGAAGCCAGGACCCCCCCCCCCTTCACTCCTCTAGCCTAGGGCGTGGCGGCTCCGGCCCCGGGCTGGGCACAAGGCCCTTGGTGCCCTTCTTCCCAGGGAGCAGAAGTGGGGCTCCGTCCTTGCTGCAGCCAGCTGGAGCCCCAGGGCCAGGCTTCGGGGGGGGGGCACCAGGCCCGGGCAGGGCTGGGGGTGTCAGGTCACGGGAACCCCAGGCTGGCCAGGGCACCCGGCCTGTGCGATGGGGACGGACTGGGGGCCCCCATCCTCCGGGCAGACAGGCCCGTGAAATGAGGGGGCGTCCACAAGGACTGGGCCCCGGGAGGGGACGGAGACCCCACGGGAGCCTCCCGCCCCCGCCTCCTGGGGCTCGCCAGGAAGGAAGCCCACCACGGGGTTCATCAGGGGAGAGCCCACTGCCAGCCCGCACAAGATGGGGGTGCGGGGAGGCAGGGGAAGGAAGGAGGGAAAAAGAGAAACGAAAGCGAGAAAGAAAGAGGAAAGTCAGGAGGCCGGGGCCTCGCGTCGAGCCGGGTTACAGAGGGAAGGGGCGGCGCGGCCGGGTGGACCGGGCGGACCTCAGAGAGGGGAGGCAGCCCTCTCCAGGTGTGCCGGGTACCTAGGTACTGGGGGTACTGGGTGCGGACTTAAACCGGTGGGGGCGTCTGCACGGAGCCCCCCGGGGGTGCACCTTACACCTCTGTGTGGCCGCCCTGCTCCTGCAGCTCCAGCTCGTGCAGCCCGGTTGTCCGCTCCGAGGGGCGGGCGTGGGCTGGCGCGTGCGGCGGTGCCCGGCAGCCCGGTGTCCGCTCGGCGTGGGCTGGCGTGGGCTCGCGCGTGCGGCGGTGCCCGGCAGCCCGGTGTCCCCTCCGAGGGGCGGCGTGGTGCCCGGCAGGCCGGGGGTCCAGCGGGGGCGGGAAGCCCGCGTCCACACGTGCTCCCCGCGGCGCGCCAGTCCCTCCGCGGCCCCGTTCTGCCGAGGCCTCTACCGCGTGGCCCGCCGGGCTCGGGGCGCTCTGTCCTGCCCCCAGCTGAGACCCCCTCCTCCTCCTCCCTTCCTCCTCCTCCTCCTCCTCCTCCTCCCCGCCTCCTCTCTCTTCTGCTTATAGTTCAGTGCTGAGACCCGGCCCCCCTAAACTTTGCCCGTCTCCGCCTCCCAGAGGGCCGGGGCCGGAGGCGTGTGCTGCCGTGCCCAGCTTAGGAGCCCGCCTCCGAGGGCGCTCTCCCGACTCCCAGGCTGGGGTGCCCGTGCGTATGTGCCTTTCTTTTCTCTTTTGGTCGCGGGGCCTTGAACTCTGGGCCCGGCCTCCGCCCCCGAGCGCCTCGGCTCCGGGCCGGCGCTCTTCCGCGCGAGGCACAGCGCCGCTTTCCGTGTTCTGAGTCTCAGGACGTCCCCGGCCGGGCCGGCTCGGAGCTGTGGCCCTCGGAGCTCGGCCTCCTGAGTAGCTGGGGCGACGGGCGGGAGCCGCCGGCGCCCCGCTGTGTGTGTCCTCGGACACGTGGAGGTGCGCGTGGACCTGTGGGTCCGTGCACGGAAGCGCACGCATAGGCAGACGTTACGCGCTCCTGGCGGCGTGCGTGCGAGTGTGCCGCGCTCCCCCGTGCGTCCCGTTACGCGTGTGCAGCCCGACGTGAGCGTTGGTGCGGGCAGGCGGGTGGGCCTGCGTGTGCGTGTGCGCGTGCGCGGCCCCCCTTCCCGGGCCCGGGGGCCTCCCTCCTGGCGCTTGCTTCGAGACAGCGAGCGGGGAAGCGAGTGTTTGCTTCGGCCCAGCTCCTCCAGGCTGGGGGGGCGGGGGGGGTCACCTTCCCACGCCCGGCCCCGCTGCCTTGCCCCGCTGTGCCTCGGGGTGCCAGGGAGGGACGGGGCGGGCAGCCCCCCCCCCCCCCCCCCGCCCGCGCCCCGCCCCGCCCGGGACCCTGGAAACCCTGAGTCACTCCCGGAGGTGGGTGGGGTCCAGGGCTGCCCCCGTGGGGAGCCTTGGCCACTCCGCCCCGCGCACTAGCCAAAGGGCTAAATTTACCCTTTTAATAAGAACCAGACTTATATCCGATTTTCCTTTTCTTTATTAGTTTTGGGCTGTTGGTGGTTGGGCCCGTCCCTGTTGTCCTTGCCTCCCGGCCGTTTCCATGTTTGCAGGTCAAGTGGCTTAGCAACCACACAGCTTTCCTATTATGGCTCGAGAGGGGCTTCCTTTGGGCCAGCAGGGACTTCCGGAAGGTTCTCCCGGGCTGGCCGAGGGGCTTCCCAGGCTGCCCCAGGGATGGGCCAGGCCTTCCGCCCACTGCTTCACATCTTGGCCTCATCTTTAGGCTCTCCTCCCCACCCCCCCGCCCAGGACGAGTTCCAGACCCTTCCTGCCGCTGCCTCCCTCCTGCTCCGGCCTTCCCGCTCAGCCGAGGCCGCTCTGGGTGGTGGGGCCAGGCTGCCGGGGCGCCCCTGGGGCTGGGGGCCTCTGGGGCTCCCCCGACTCCGTGGGGCGGCTGGGCTCCCGGTGCCGCAGGCCGTGGCGGTGATGCAGACTTGAAGCCAGATCCCGGGGTTCCCCTCTCCACAGTGGGCCTGGATGTGCCCCATCTTGAGTGGGGCGGGCGGGCCGGGCCCCGTCGGGGAGCATGGCTGGCCAAGGCCTGCCTTTTGGGGGACCCATGGGCCTGAGAACTGAGGCACGTGCACGCAGAGCCACACACAAGCATGTCGTACACCAGGTGTGTACACACACACACACACACACACACCACACGTGTCCCCCGCCACCATAGCTAGCGGCGCACTCTTGGCGCTGTCCAGTGCCAGGGCTTCCAGTTGATTCCACAGACAGGGACTGCCGCCGGGCTGCGTTCAGTGCGACTCTTGCACGCCCAGGACTGCGCACGGGGCGGCATGGGGTGAGGCCCCCAGTCCCGGTGTCCGGAGGGGCTGGGGTCTCAGCAGCCCTTGCCCCAGGACCCCCCTCCCCCCCACCCCACTCCCCGCCCCCACCCCCCCTGCAGCTGGAGGACCAGAGGCTGGAGGATCCTGGATCCGTCGGAAGCCTGGCTTCCTGGAATGAGAGGAATGCGGGGTGGGGCTCCCCCAGGACTCTGTCTGTGGAGGGGAGCTGGCTCCCCATCCAGGCCGCCCCTCACCCAGGCTCAGCCGCTCCGCCCCGCTCCCGTCCCCTGGGGAGACGGGAGGCTGGGTCCAGGCATCTCCAGCGCCTGGGTGGCCCGGGAGGGGAGCCGGAAGCCGGTGCCGCGGGGAGTGGGCGTGAGCCGAGGTGGAAGCTGGCGCGGGCCGCGGGCGCCGCAGCCAGGCCCGGAGCCCAGGCGCGGGTGCCAGAGCCCGTCAGCTGGGCTTCCGGAAGCCTGGGAAGGGACTGGCTGCCTCTCCCGCCGTCGGCACAGCCAGCTCTCTCTCTCTCTTTTTTTTTTTGACAACCCATTTCACAGTTTCCAGAGCAGGAGGAGCGCACGGTGCTCACTTAACTCCAGACAAGCGCCTGCTCCCCGCGGCTCTGTCCCCACCAGCCCGGGCGCGGGCTCTGGGTGGGGGCCAGGTGGGCACCTCGCTCTCCAGCCCCCCGGGCCTGGCCCGCGGTGGGCCTCGCAGCCTTACTTGGCGCACGGGGGCCCCCGAGTCTTCTGGCAGAGCTTGCCGCCACCCCTGTGGGCCAGGTCCTCGCACGCAGGGCTCCTGGCCGAGTCCCCTGGTCAGGCAGAAAGACTGTCGAGTGGCGGAGACCCCAGCCCCCACGCCGCTGCCCGGACCACCCTCCGCGTGCGCCCTTCCGCAGCGCCGGGCAGGCAGGCCGTCGGGCGCTCTGCGCTCTGGTCTCCCGGCAGCCGGGACCCGGGGGTGGCCTTGTTTCTCTGCGTGGCACAGGGACAGGCCCCGCTCCCCGGAGACCGAGGCGCCGCGCCGTGACCGGTGTCAGCACACCTCTGGCATGCTGGCTTCCACACTGATTTTCTCAGCCAGCCCGATGCCCCCGCCGGGCCTCCGTGGCGTCCCACGGGGCGCTGGGCAGAGGCGGGCGGGCTCCTGGGGGACTGTGCAGCCTTGAACTCACGCACTGGGGCGGAGGGCTGGCGGCGGGGGCCAGGACTGAGGAGCACAGCCCGCCCACGCCCCCCGCTCCTCCCCTGGCCCGGTGGCACTGAGTCGCGTGCGTCTGGGAGGCCCTTGGTACGGGAGGGTCCGGCGCGGAAGGCTCGTCCGGCAGCGTGGGTGCCCGGCTCGAGGGGGCTCCGGTCTGGCGGGGCTCCCTGGGGCACGGGGCTCCCCGCCGAGCCCTCCCGGGCCGGCCACGGCGGCAGCCTTCGGCGGGCCGGGAGTTTGCCAAGAGGAAGGGGCCGCCAGCCCAGTTGAGGCTGGACTTGGCGCACGGCTCTGTCCCCGGCCGCGGCCCCGCCACACCGGGCTCCCGGGCAACCGCCGGGCCCCGGCTCCCGGCTGGCAGGTGGGGGCGGGGAGGCGCAACCCCGTCCGCCCTCGGCTCTGCCGGCCGGGCGCCGTGCCATTGCCCCGGTCTGCAGACGGGTGACGGGGGACCCCGGGCGCTCTGTCCGCGTCTTCCCAGGGGGCCACGGAGCGGGGGGGGGGGCCCAGCAGGGCCTCGGGAGCAACGGGGGGGGGCCGCCCTCCCCCGAGAACGCCCACCGGCTGGGCCCGCGGCCCCCTCTGTGCCCGTGGGCAGGCTCGGGGCTGCTGTGGCGGGCCTGGCCTGGGCCTCCCGGGGAGAGCGGAGTGGGCAGGAGGGGCGTCCTCTCAGATCCCCCCCGCGGTGCTAGGGGCGGGCGTGCGCACCACCCGCGCCCCGCAGCTCCCACGCCCCACGCCGGCGCCGCCCGCCCGACGCCCCAGACCGTAGCGCAAGTAGAGGTGACACTGTCAGGACAAGGATGAGGACGGCACCCGGCCCTGGGGGGGGGCGCGG
Source organism: Perognathus longimembris pacificus (assembly GCF_023159225.1). Classification (NCBI taxonomy): domain Eukaryota; kingdom Metazoa; phylum Chordata; class Mammalia; order Rodentia; family Heteromyidae; genus Perognathus; species Perognathus longimembris. Next base: position 55,617,796 of record NC_063177.1, read on the forward strand.
GGGGGGCTGCCGTCCTTGCCCTCCGATGGGGCTCAGAAAAAGAAGCTGTGAAGGGATTCCTGGAGGGGGGCGGGAGGCCCGCCCGTCCGGAGGGCTGAGCTCGGGTCTCCCCTCGCAACGGGAAGGGTGCACGGCTGGTCCCCGCGGGGCTGCCCCCTTTCGGGGTAGTGTGGGAGCAGGGCCCCGGCAGGGCGCCCTCCCGGGCCCGGGAGGGCGGAGGGGGGCGGCCCGAGTGCCCCGCCCCGGGCTGGGGCTCTGGTGTGGGTCCCGCCTGCCTCCCAGCGGGCTGCCCGGGCCCCGGGAGCCCCGTGGGGGAGCCGTCATCCTGCCTCAGTCTCCCCCGCGTGCCGGGGCGTGCTGAGAGAGCTCCACGCCCGGGGTTCCCAGGCTGAGATCCCGGGGAAATGCTTTCTCCAGACTCAGCTCTTGGACTTGATCGCTTCCCACCGTGCCGGGGAGGGAGAGGGTGGGCGGGCCTGGGGGACCCGGGCGGCCGTGGGCAGGGCAGGAGGCTGTGGTACTCATCCCCGCAGGCATGCGCCCCCCCACCCCAGGGTCCCCGGGGGAGGGCGGAAGGCCGGCCCTTCCCTCCCCAGCCTGGAATCCCCTCCCCTGGCCCAACACGCCTGTGGTCTGGCTGGGAAGTCCCTGGCTCCGGGGCGCCTTCCGCATGGCCTTCCCCTGTCCCCCACGGGGGGCCCGCCTCCCAGACCCTTCCCCTCGGGTGTGGAGCGGCCCCTGCCAGCCTCGGTGCCCCCGCCCCACCCCCGGAGGGCGGGGAGCCGCCTTCTGCACCAGCCTGTGCCGGGAGCTGGCGGCTGCCGGGGTCTCGTGGGTTCCCTCCCCCCCCCCCGGCCTGGCCGCTGCTCTGCTGAGTCACCCCGGGTCTGGGAAGCTCCCAGGACCCCGGCAGCCGGGACGAGGCGTCGCCGCGCAGACGCACCAGTCCCCCGCCTCGCAGGTGGGGTCGGCCGCCTCCCGACTTCACCTCGGCCGGCCTGCCCTCTGCCTTGCGCCCCGGGAGCCAGGCTCCACGCCCCGGACAGAGGTGGCAGGGTGGTCCCGGTGCCCGCCGGGTAGGCGCGGCAGCGCGGCTCGGGCCACCCACGGCGTGACCCTACGTACGGAGCTCCACGCGCGCGCACAGACACGGTGCGTGTGCAAGAAACCGGCAGCCGTGGCAACCGGGGGCGGCTCGCCGGGCTCGGCCTTGCTTGCCGGACTCGGGGAAAGAGGGGACGTGGGTGCCGGTGGCTGCCCCCCACCCCGCAGTTCACGGTCTCCTGTTCTAGAACAGCAGGGCAGATGCAGAGCGGGATGGCCGGGCCTGGGGGCCGACCCCAGGCAGCCCCTCCCCGCGCCCCCGCCCCCCGACTCCACGTCCCCTCACTCTCGTGGAGGGGGCACCACAGTCTCTAGCCAGCTAGCGGGCTTGAGGAGAAGGATGAAGACCCTGCCTTGGAGAAGGCCCCGCCTCTCAGGCCCCACGGCCCTGGCCCACAGCTCCGCCCGGGTCCCTGAGGGGCCACACCCTGCCTGGTCCTCGGGGGGCCACGGGCACAGCATTCACCCCAGTCCACCGGCGTCTCCCAAGCTCGGGTACGGGCAGCTGCCGCGGCCTCAGAGAAGGCCCGCGGGCCACCTCACCCACCAGGGGTCCAGAACGTGTCCGTGGCGCTGTACTCAGCACCCGGTCGGTGGTGGGGGTGGGGGTGGTAGGGGATGGCAGTGCCGTGGTCGTGGCGGGGTGCTGGTGTCGGGCGTGGCAGGGAGTTCCGTGGGTGGTAGAGCTGGGGATAGAGATGGTGATGGTGATGATAATGGTGGTGGTGGTGATGGTGGTGGTGTGGTTGTTCCGATGGAGAGTGTGATGGTCACTGTGGCAGGGTGGTGGTGTCAGGCGTGGCAGGGAGTTCTGTGGGTGGCAGATCTGGGGATGGAAGTGGTGATGATGGTGGTGATGGTGATTGTGATGGAGGTGATGGTGGTGGTGGTGGTGGTGTGGTTGTGCCGGTGGAGGGTGTGATGGCCGTCATGGCAGGGTGGTGGTGTCAGGCGTGGCAGGGAGTTCCGTGGGCGGTAGAGCTGGGATGGGGGTGGTGGTGGTGATGGTGGTGATGGAAGTGGAGGTGGTGATGGTGTGGTGATGGTGGTGTTGGTGGTGGTGGTGATGGTGTTGGTGTGTGGTTGTTCCAGTGGAGGTGTGATGGTTGCCGTGGCGGGGTGGTGGTGTCAGGCGTGGCAGGGAGTTCCGTGGGGCGGTAGAGCTGGGGATGGGGGTGGTGGTGGGGTGGTTGTTGTTGTGGTAAGGCAGCAAAAGTGCCATTCTTGGGTTTGCAGTGCTAGCAGGGTGTCAGTCTGGGACATCCGGGACACCCGAGGCCCAGGAGGCCCGGGACCCCCGAGTGTGGAGACCCTCTGCCCCGGAGGCGGCCCCGAGTCTCTGCCGTCCCACAGCGCGCACGCCGTGGACGGCTGTGCGACTCACAGCGCCGTGTCCCCGTGCCCTGTGTCCACAGCCAGCAGCCGCCTGATGGGAACCCCGCCGGCCTCCTCCTTCATGGGCAGCTTCCTCAGCGGCAGCCTGGGCGCCGCGGCCCCCGCGCACCCCAGCGGCCCCGCCCCCGCCCCCGCGGAGCAGGCCTACCGCGGCTCCCACCCCGCCCCCTCGCAGATCTGGTTCTCCCACTCCCACGAAGGTAAGGCCGCGCCCCGGGCCCCCGTCCTGACCGCCGGCGGGCCCCGCCACACCGCTCCGCGCCAAGGCCACGGAAGCCTCCAGAACCAGTGGCAATGGGTGGGGAAGGGGGCTCCCCCCACCGGGCACCGGCCCCAGCCAGATGTGCGCTCCAGATGGGCAGCGAGGGAGCAAGGGGGCTGGGAAGAGAGGGTTGGGGAGCCGGGGAAATGTGGAACACAGCTGGGCCGGCGAACTGAGATGCCCCTCTGCCGTGGGCTGCACCCCAACTCCCTCGACGCGACCCGAGGAGGCCTGGGCTCCAGATGGGGCAGCTGGGCAGGACAGGGGCGAGGAGAGCGCTGTCAGCAAGCACAGGCTGAGGGACAGAGCGCCCCCGCCCCCGCCCCCGCCCCCCAGCTCCGAGCACACGGTCAGTGGCTCGCGATACCTGTTGCTGTCGGGCGTCGCGGCAGGCTGGAGGCTGGGGGGGGGGGGCTTGGCACACGCAGGCTCTGCCTGCCGCCCACCCCCTCGTGGGGCTTGCTTACCCCCGGCTCCTCCTCCTCCTCCTCGCGGTCACCGGTGCTCCTGGGCTGTGGGCTCCCGCGTGGTGTGAGGAGGGTTAAGTCCCCCCCTCCCCGTCTGGCGCGCGGTTGGAGGTAATTGCAGCTGGCAGCGGGTGTGCGGGGCCCTGCGCCCAGCGCGGCGGTGCCGTAGGTGCCGTGGCTCAGTGGCGGTGGGGCCCCGGCGTCGTGTTCACAGAGCGCGGGGGACCCACACACCGCGCTCCGCCTGGAGATTAGCGCCCGGCAGGGCTGGAAGCCCGAGAACCCTTCTTTGTGCAACACGAAGGGGCTGATTTCCAAACAGGACAGGTGACGAGGGGGGGGGCGCAGTGGTTAAAGCGATCGGGCTCGGGAGCGCGTGCAGAGCCGGCGGGGAGACGCAGCCGCGTCCCCAGGGCGGCCGGGGCTCCGCGGGGGCCTCCCCCAGACTGACCGCGCCCTACTTCCACACCCGCTGTCGGGCCGGCGGGCCGTGGGGGTCCCGGGCCTTGCTTGGACCCCGCACCCTAACTTCCCGACCCGCGTTCCGCGTCAGCGGGGTGTCTTCTAGCTGCCGCGGCACCTGACACCCAGGACCTCCGGGAGGGGGGTGGCTGCCGCGGCCTCGGGGCGGTGGGCCCCGGCCGCGGGTGCCCAGGTGCCCCAAGCACAGGTGCGCCCTTCTTGTCGCAGATGGAGTCGTCCGGCCAGGAGGGCGGCCGCCTGCCGCAGGTCAGCCCGCAGGCTGGGCCGCTTTCCTGCGTCTCCCCCACCTGCCAGCCAACAGCGCCCCTGCCCCGGAGCCCCATCCCACCCCTGGGGCCCGCGCTCGCGGTTTGCGGGCGGCCAGTGGGGTGCAGACGCCTCTCACCGCCCCTGTGCCCCGGGCGTGCCTGACGCCCACCCCACGCCCCGCAGGGCCCGCCTTGGGAAGGTTCCAGGCCGCGGGGGCTTCCCCGCCAGGCGGGGCCGGCCGCTCTCCAGGTGGGGTGCTGGGGAGGGTGGACCCCGGGACCGTGAGGGCCGCCCCCCCCTCCTGCATCCCGTGGCGGAGGCAGACAGGGCTGGCCACGCCTCACCAAGAAGGCTCTAGAAGCCGCCCCCGGGGGTGCCACCCCTCTGCCCACTGCCGGGCAGCCTCCGGGCCGGGTGTAGATTGCGGCTCCCACTGTCGGGGTGCCCGGGAGCAGGCAGTGGGGGGTGCGCACTGGCGGGCGCAGTCTAAGGGGGCACGGGATGCAGCCCTGGACACCCCCTGGCCCCCGGTGACCTGGAGAGCGCGAGCAAGCCCCTGTGTATCGGGGATCGTGGGGCCATGTGCTCACACACTCCTGGCCGCGCCCCGGTCGGCCTCCCCCCTCCCCTCCCCCCTCCCCACCCCCTCCCCCCGGGGCCCCGCCCTCTGCGTCCACGCCGCACTCCTGACCGCCCGCCCGGTGCGGCGTGGCTGGCGGGGAGGCCGGGCGGGCGGGCGGGGCTGGAGCGAGTGGCAGGCTGGCTGGCTGCCCTGGCAGCGTGCCTGGCTGCTAGTTTGACGGGGTGCCAGCTGGCTCCCACGTGCTGGGGCCTATTCCTCGGCTGTGTGTGTTCAGGAGGGCGGGGGGGGGGTGGGGGGCAGGCAGGGGGCACGCGACACGGCCCGAGAGTGGGGGCCGCCGGCAAGGTGGGCGGCCTGGGCTGCCCGGGCGGAGCCTCCTCCTGTCCAGCTCCCCCCACGGCCCCCCAAGGAGCAGGGAGGCCGGCGCCCAGACTAACCCTCTCCCTAACCCCCTCTCTGCCCAAGGCAGGGACGCCAGGATCAATCGTGCAAAGGGGGGGCTCCCAGGTGTCCCCCACTCTAGGCAGGGCCTCCCAGCCGGCCGGAAGAACCTCCTCCCCTCCCCATCTGCGGGGCAGCTGCTGGCGCAGGGGCCTGGGCTTCCTGTGTCCCGGAGCAGCTGGGGGTCCAGGGAGGCACCCCGGTTCGGGGAACCGCCCTGGAACATCTGGCCTGGGACAGAGGCCTTTCGCCCAGCTCCCGGGCCTCCTGGCCCCCGGGCTCACCCCAGACAAGGGGTCTCCCCCGAAGTAGAGCCACTGGGCCTTGAGGTGGCGGCGGAGTTCGCCTGGGGCAGAGGTGAGGCTCCCGCCGCCGCCCTCGGGGCCGGGCACAGCTGGTCCCGTTGTCAGCGCGCCCGGCCCTGCTCTCATCCCGCCCCCCGCCAGCCGCCGCCCGCCTGGACCACCCACAGGGCCGCGGAAGGGGCGCTGCTCCGAGGGGCCCGCCGGGGGAGGGGCAGGAGCCCACCTGGAGGGTCGCGGAGGACACGTGCCAGCCGTGGCCTCCGCCCGGCCGGCCGCCCTGCGGGAGCCGCACCCTCTCTGGTGGCCCCTTCTCCCTCGGGGCCTGCCTGGGTCCCCGGGGGAGCCCCCAAGTGTGTCCGGCGGTTCCCGCCCCCGCCATCCCCCCCAAAGCCTCTGGAGCAAGCAGGAGGGCCCGGCCTCGGGCGGGCAGAGTTCTCCCCCATGCCCATCCCCTTAGGGGGTGAGTGCCCCCCGGAACCGCCCTCTGTGGCCGCTGCTGCTTTTCCTCAGATCCTGGAGGCCCCCTCCCTCCGCTCAGCCCCTCAGCGGCCGCCATGCTCCTTTGATCAGGCCCCCCCAGAACCCCGCCTCCCCTCCGGGCTGATGCCCACTTCCCAGGCCCTGCGGTTCCCACAGCGCCCCTGCCCACGTCTCCAGGGAGCAGCTGGGCCGCTTGGGACAGCCGTCCACCCTGAGCTGGGGGCCAGCGTGGGGCCCGCGGGCTGCCAGACCCTGCCTCGGGGGGCCGGGGCGGTGGGGAGGGGCCCCGAGCCCTGCGGCAGAGCAGGCCGCCCCTGTCCCGGCCTGGGATCCCTCCAGGGGCGCCGCCCGTGCGTGGGCGCAGCCCTCCTCGCCCCTCCCTGCGGCCCCAGAACCCGAGGCTGCACACGCCCCGGCCCCCGCCCACCTCCCACCCCTCCGGTCAGGACCTGGGGCTGCGGTAGGGGGCCCGCTGGGAGGGGTCGCCCTGGCCAGGGGTACGGCTGCCCGTCCGGGGCGTCTGCACGCTGCCCGCTAGGAACACAGGGGCCCCGGAGAGGTGTGGGAGGCGGGGCCAGAGAAGGTTTCGGGGGTCCCATCCACGGGAGGCTCCCAGTCTCCCCGGCTCGTGGGGAGGCTCTCTGTGGGGTGGGGCCTCCGTCCGGCACCCCCCCGGGGGGGTCCCTCGTCCTGAGGTCCGATGGAGCCTGCCTGGCAGCGAGCCCCGGGAGACCTGGGGTCATGGCGGCCCGCGGCCCCCGGAAGGGCAGCGGGGATGAAGCCGGATGGGCAGGACGGGATGCCAGTGTCCCCCGGCTCGCGGACGGGCCCCGGACCCGCGGACCCCAGCCCTCCCCGCCTGCCCTCCCCGCGACAGGACGCGGCCACGGGGCGGACCCGTCCCGAGCCAGAGGCGGGCGCCGCGAGGGGCCGCACCCGGCTGCGTGGGGCAGGCACAGGGCAGAGCCTCCGTCGCGGGGCGCTAGAGCCACGGCCCAGGACCGGACAGCTGGGGGGGTTAGGGGGAACCCCACCCGCAGCCACCCCATCCTGCTGCCCCCTCTGCCCCTCCCCCACTCCTTCCTTCCTCCCCTCTGCCCCCCTCCCCCACTCCTTCCTTCCTTCCCTCTGCCCCCCTCCCCCGCTCCTTCCTTCCTCCCCTCTGCCCCCTCCCCCACTCCTTCCTTCCCTCTGCCCCCCCCCGCTCCTTCCTTCCTCCCCTCTGCCTCCTCCCCCGCTCCTTCCTTCCTTCCCTCTGCCCCCTCCCCCGCTCCTTCCTTCCTCCCCTCTGCCCCCTCCCCCGCTCCTTCCTCCCCTGTGCCCCCTCCCCGCTCCTTCCTTCCTCCCCTCTGCTCCCCCTCCCCTGCTCCTTCCTTCCTTCCCTCTGCCCCCTCCCCCACTCCTTCCTCCCCTGTGCCCCCTCCCCCGCTCCTTCTTTCCTCCCCTCTGCTCCCCCTCCCCCGCTCCTTCCTTCCTTCCCTCTGCCCCCTCCCCCGCTCCTTCCTTCCCTCTGCCCCCTCCCCCCGCTCCTTCCTCCCCTCTGCTCCCCCTCCCCTGCTCCTTCCTTCCTCCCCTCTACTCCCCCTACCCCGCTCCTTCCTTCCTTCCCTCTGCCCCCTCCCCCGCCCCATCATGTCTTTTTCCTGGGACAGCTTTTGTCCTGGGATCGGCACAGGCGCTCCTGGCTGTGGCCATGGGCAGGAAGGGGGAGCCCTCCTGGACCCTTCCCTCCCCCCAGGGCCCCTCCCTCCAGGCTGGCCTGGCGAGCCCTCAGCCGGCGGGGTGGGGGGACGCCCCTGGCCCTGCGTCTGCACCCCAGCCCGGCGTGGGCAGGCCTCGCCCCTCTGCCCGAGCTTCCCCGGCCTGGCCTGCAGGTCCAGACCTCTGTGCCCCCCCACCCCCCACCCCCGTCCTGGGGCGGGCTGCTGCCTTCCAGGGCTCCGCCTCACCCAGCAGGCCACACCACACCTGAATTCTGGCTGCTGGGCTCAGCAGCTGCTCTGATTCATAAAAATCATTTTCTGTTTTCTTCTACAGTCCAGAAAGCATAGTCTTGTTGAGAAAAGAAAGGGGCCTTTCTGTTCCTGGGGTGGGAGGACCCCTCCCCCTCCCCTTCCCCCTCCCCCAGGGCTTCCCACCCTCCCCACCCTGCTGTCTTCCTGCCTCTACACCCCTTCCTCTGCCACAGCGCCCCATCGGGGGCCTCCGAGTCCCGGGGGCCCTGTGCGGTTCACCCCGCTCCTGGGCAGCCCCCCCACCCCCCGCCAGCTCAGGCTCAGAGGAGAAGGGCCACCGAGGGCCACCTACGCCCTTCACGGTGCCCCAGAGGGTGGCAGGCCAGAAAGCGCCGGCCTCTGAGCCGCTGGGCGCTGCCCTGGCGGAGAGCAGGCAAGAGGCCCAGACCTCCCGGGGGCACCGGGGTCCGGCTGGGGAACGGCGTCTGGGAAGGAGGAATTTACAGACTTCTGTTTACCAAAACGAGGCCCGTAAAACATTTAACAGCAGCCAATTACAGGGGACAGCTGCCATGGTTTAACTAGCCCCCCCCCCCGCCCTTCTCAACTTTTGTCGAGTCTCGGGGCCTTCCAGGAGCTGGGCTTAATCTGGTGAACATCTGCTGCAGATGGGGGCCCCCCACAAGCCCAGCCACTGCCCGGCCCGGGAGCTTCCCCTCGCCGGCCCGGCCAGGAGGAGCCGCAGGGACCCGGCCCGGGAGCCGGCCTTCCCCCGTCCAGCCCACGTCCCTGTGGCAGGACTCGCCGGAGCCTTTGCAGGGACGGGGCTCTCTAGACGGAGGTGGGGGGCTGCCCTCGGCTCCTCGCGTCCTCCTCCTCACGTGGCAGTGCTGGGGACAGAGTGCCCCCCGGGCCCCGCTCCGAGGTGGGTCGGAGCCCTACTGGAGGACGGGCGTTCCCTGTGCTGAGGCTGCCTGGTCCCTGGGGCGGTGGCAGCGACGGTGGCACTCACACGGGCCCCGGGGAGGCCCCCCGCCCCTCGGGGGGAGCGCCGGGGCGGCGGGGCCGTGCTCTGGCCCGGTGGTCTTGATTCAGAGACGCGGCCCGGTGTGATTTTGGAGCCGGGCGGAATCCACCGTGCCCCAGCCCGGCTGTCGAGGGTCTGGTGTGTTCTGCGGGTCGGGGAGGGTGTCCTGCCCCACCCGTCGGCCCCGGGGCTCCCCTCTGCCTCGTCCTGGCGGCGGGGGCCGGGCAGCCACGCACCCCGCGAGTCCACAGCTGGCCTCCCACCCAGGCACGCGGACGGAGCCACGAGCTGACAGCCTCGAATGGCCAAGCTGAGGAGGGCCGTCTGGTGTGGGGGGCAGACCTCGGCCCGGCCGCCTGAGAGTCCCCTGGGCATGAGCAGGCTAGAGGACACCCAGGGCCCTGCCCGCCCCCTACTCACGGAAGGCTCCGCGCGGTCCCCGCAGCGCTGGAAAGCAGAGGCTAGGTCCTGGGGACAGGAGGGAGCATGGACCTTCACAGCTCCGGGCCCCTGGGGTGTCGCCTGTGCCCGCTGGTCCTGGGACCTGGGGTTGACATCCTCCAGGGGGCCTCCGGGCCAGCACTGCGTTGGTGACGCTGTCCAGGAGCCACACTCTGGGTGCTTCCGGTGGCTCTGAGCAGCCCGCTCCGGGCCTTTGGGGCCAGGGCGCAGGTGTCCCCGCAGGCATGGACTTCAGACGGCTGGGGAGGCGGATGGCTCAGGCCACCAGGGCCAACAGGACAGGCGTGGCTTCGGGCAGCTGGGCCCTGAGAGGGGCCAGCCCGGGACCCTGGGGCCTGAGAGGGGCCAGCCCGCGACCCTGGGGCCTGAGAGGGGCCAGCCCGCGACCCTGGGGCCTGAGAGGGGCCAGCCCGGGACCCTGGGGCCTGAGAGGGGCCAGCCCGCGACCCTGGGGCCTGAGAGGGGCCGGCCCGGGACCCTGGGGCCTGAGAGGGGCCGGCCCGGGACCCTGGGGCCTGAGAGGGGCCGGCCCGGGACCCTGGGGCCTGAGAGGGGCCAGCCCGGGACCCTGGGGCCTGAGAGGGGCCAGCCCGCGACCCTGGGGCCTGAGAGGGGCCAGCCCGCGACCCTGGGGCCTGAGAGGGGCCAGCCCGGGACCCTGGGGCCTGAGAGGGGCCAGCCCGGGACCCTGGGGCCTGAGAGGGGCCAGCCCGCGACCCTGGGGCCTGAGAGGGGCCAGCCCGCGACCCTGGGGCCTGAGAGGGGCCAGCCCGGACCCTGGGGCCTGAGAGGGGCCAGCCTGGCACAACTCAGAGCCACAGGGCAGTGGCGGGGGATTCCCCCAGGCACGCGGGCGTGAGGCGGAGACCAGCCGGAGGGTACAGAGCCCCTGCTTGCCCGGGAGCCCGTGGGTCGTGCGGGCCGAGGCCGGGCCTGGCTCTCCCGTGGCCAGAGGCTCCCCCTCCCCTTGAGATGCTCCCGTGAGGCCTTCTTTCTGCCGCCTGGCCTGGACGCCCAGGCCCAGCAGGTGCCGCCTGGAGGGGATCAAAGGCAGCCCCCTCCGGCCCCCTCTCGCAGCCCCATCAGCAATTCAATTTGTGCTGCACCAGAGGGATGGCATTAGTCGAGTCAGAGTTAATATGATGCATTGATGGGTTGATTTCCCACAGGCAGGCTGCATGCTGGGCTCTTCAGGGCATTGCTCCCAGGCACCCGCGGGCTGCTCCCCTTCCTGGGCCCGGGGTGGCGTGGGGCAGGGTGCCGAGGAGCCCCCTCCGCAGCCGGCCCTTGTACGTCCTTAGCTCCCGCGTACCCCAGGTTTTCGGGGAGTTTGGCATCCACCTTCCTGCCCGTGAGCCACTTGGATCACCATGGAAACAGCAACGTTCTCTACGGGCAGCATCGTTTCTATGGAACCCAAAAAGGCAAGTGCTGAGGGGCCCGGTGGGGGGGGCGTGGGGGGCAGGAGGGGGCACTGGAAGCTTCTGAGCTCCAGGGATGCCAGCCAGCTTAGACGAGCACTGCACTCCCTCCGGGTCTGCTCCCAGAGGGCCCCTGGTCACCCCCGGGGCCCCCGGTTCAGCCCAAGAAGTTCGGGACCTGGCCTTGCCCGGTGGCGCCCAGGTCACCAAGGGGCGCCTTTGGGGGAGGGAGCGGAGGGAGACCACGGAAGCCCGCGCCGCGTCTCTTGCACACGCCCTGAGCCCGCGCTGCAGGAGGCCCTGACCCCAGGCCTCACACTTGCGAGTGCAAGGAGGCTGTAAGTGTGGGCCCCTGCGGTGGCCGCAGACGCCCCAGCCCCTGCTTGCAGGTGGTTCTGTCCTGGGGAGGGGGGCCCCCTGGGGTGGAGCCTGGGAGCTGGGCAGGTGTGGACTTAGTGCTTTTCAGATGACCCCGTGGCCTCCCCGGGGCCGAGACTCTCGCGGGCCCCAGCCGTGGGGAGGAAGCCACAGAGGGGCCAGCTCGCACTCAGGCCCGCGGGCGGCGGGCGCGGCCTGTGTCACCCAGAGTGGAGAGGGGTGGGCGCAGGCCCTCGGTCACAGCAGCCCTGGAGTGCCCGGGAGGGGCCGGAGGGGCCGGGAGCCTCTCGCTAGGCCTCCTTCCGCCCTCCGCTCCTTTGCCCCCCGGGCCCTGGGTGTGTCCACCTCGTCTGGCCTCTTGGGCTGGTCCTGCCCTGGGCGGGAGGGAGGCTCTCGGCCTCACGGTGATGGGCGAGCCGCCACTGAGGCTGGGCCGGGG
>NC_063177.1:55629746-55768469 GCF_023159225.1 Perognathus longimembris pacificus
AGCGCCACCTCTGGCCTTTTCTGTATATGTGGTGCTGGGGAATTGAACCCAGGGCTTCATGTATACGAGGCAGGCACTCTGCCTCTAAGCCATGTTCCCAGCCCCAAGAAAAAATTCTAAGTGCAAAAAAACAGCACCTGCTACACCTGCTGGAGGGGGAGAAAAGAGCCAGGACGAGGCGTCTTGAGAGGCTTGTGGCTTTGTCCTCGTGCAGTTCTAGACGTCGAGGCGCAGGGCCTTGAACCTGAGCTCCGGCCGCTGGGGAGGAAAGCCAGCCGGTGCGCGGCGGGCGGCGGGGCAGGGCGGGCCGGTGGGAAGAAGCCCACACTGCGCTCCAGCCCTGAGCCCCCCCCCCCCCGCCTTGCAGAAGGGAGCCTGTCACCCTAAACCCGCCTGCAAGCCCAGCCCGCCCGCCCCGGCCCAGCGAGAGGGCCGCGCCCACTCGCCGCGTGTAAACAGAACCGCCAGGAGCCGCGCTCCGCCATGAAAACTTCATGAGGTCCCCCAGCGCCCTGCGCAGCCGCCGGCCTCTGAGGGGTGCCGGGGTCACCCCTGGGCCCCTGCCACAGCCGTGTCCTACGAGCCTCGGGGCGCCCTGCCCGCCCCGGCCAGCTCTTCATTGAAGCGGAGCCGGCTGGGGGCTGTGGGGGAGGCCGTGGCTGCCTCTCGGACGGCCGGGGTCACCCTCAGAGGCCCCCCGCAGCCTCCCCTCGGGCCGGGGTCACCCTCAGCGCCCCCCCACAGCCTTGCCCAGCCGGGGTCACCCTCAGCGCCCCCCACAGCCTCGCCCAGCCGGGGTCACCCTCAGCGCCCCCCCACAGCCTCGCCCGGCCGGGGTCACCCTCAGCGCCCCCCCACAGCCTCGCCCGGCCGGGGTCACCCTCAGCGCCCCCCCACAGCCTCGCCCGGCCGGGGTCACCCTCAGCGCCCCCCCACAGCCTCCCCTCGGGCCGGGGTCACCCTCAGCGCCCCCCCGCAGCCTCCCCTCGGGCCGGGGTCACCCTCAGCGCCCCCCCCGCAGCCTCCCCTCGGGCCGGGGTCACCCTCAGCGCCCCCCCGCAGCCTCCCCTCGGGCCGGGGTCACCCTCAGCGCCCCCCCCGCAGCCTCCCCTCGGGCCGGCAGATGCCGGGGCGGGCCAGGCGAGCGGGGCTCCTGGGCTCCTCCAGTGGCGGTGGCTCTGCGTCTCCCGGGAGCAGCCTGGGGGAGCCGGCACCCAGCACCCTGAGGAAGCTGTGCGCTGGGGTCCAGGAAAGCGTCTCCAGGGGCCGGGCCGGCTCTGCATGCGCCGCAGAAACCAGGCTCCCCACGCCCGTCATGGGCACCCCGACTCAGCAGACCAGACCGCCGCGCCCCAACCTGGGCGGGGGGATGGAGGCCCAGCTCAAGCAGCCTGTTCCACCCGCCTCCCCCCAGGAGCCCCCCGGGGCCCCAGCGCCGAGGGGCCCAAAGGGCCCAGGGTACGGCCTAAGTGGTAGAGTGCTTACCTCGCAAGCAGGCAGTCCTGAGTTCAAGTCCCAGTGTGGCTGACAAAGCGCTGCCCTGGCTCCGCCCCGAGAGGCCCCCGGAGCCGGGGTGCGTCGTGCGTGGTGGCCGGGTTCCCTGCCAGCCCCCTGCCGGCGCCAGGCCGTGCCAGTCAGAGGAACAGACAGCCTGGTTCCTGTGCAGCCCGGCTCGGGGCTAGTGCCCACCCCTGGGGCGGGCGCGCACCCGCGGGGCCCGGCCCCCAGACCCTGGTGGGAGACGGAAGCGTGGGCCCTCGGAGGGGGCTGGGCTGGGGGTCCCGAGGGGGCACGGGGGGCGGCATCCACCCAGCGCCAGCTCCCGGGCAGGGCCTGGCACCGGCCTGGCTGCCTCCTCGCCGTTCCGGCCACAGGGGCGGAAGCGGCCGGCAGGGGAGCTGAACCCCAGCCCGCGCCCCAAACTGGACACATCCCCCTGGGCAGAGGGGCAGGGCAGGGCTGGACGCGGCCCCGTGGGCCCTTGTCCTGCAGGCCCTGTGCTCTGACGAGGCAGAGGACACTGAGTCTGGCACGCGCCCAGCGTGGGCAGCTCGGGTTTCCCGGCTTGGCTCTCAGCCGCCGAGGCAGGTGCAGGACCCCGGCGGGCAGGCAGGGCTGCACAGACACACCGAAGCCCCCCCAAGGGCGCACTTCAGGCTGGGAGTTCCCACCGGCCGGGACCCAAGCATGGTGAGCTCCGGGCACCTCGGCCTGCTGGTCCCACGCCTCCACCGGAGGCCTAAGGGCAGACTGCGCCCCGCGTGGCCCGTCAGGCCTGTTGCCTGGCGATCTGAGCAGCCACGGTGGGCCCCTCATGGCGGCCTGGAAAGCCCACTGGGAGCCGTCGGAGCGCCGATTACCCTGAGCCTCCTTCAGAGAAGGGCGGGGCCCGAGCCCCAGGCCCAGCCCTGGCCCCAGCTCAGGCCCAGCCCCAGCCTCAGCCCCAGCCCCAGCCTCAGCCCCAGCCCCAGCCCCAGCCTCAGCCCCAGCCCCAGCCCCAGGCCCAGCCTCAGCCCCAGCCTCAGCCCCAGCCCCAGCCTCAGCCCCAGGCCCAGCCCCAGCTCAGCCCCAGCCCCAGCTCAGGCCCAGCCCCAGCCTCAGCCCCAGCCCCAGCCTCAGCCCCAGCCCCAGCTCAGCCCCAGCCCCAGCCCCAGCTCAGGCCCAGCCCCAGCTCAGGCCCAGCCCCAGGCCCAGCTCAGGCCCAGCCCCAGCTCAGGCCCAGCCCCAGCTCAGGCCCAGCCTCAGCCCCAGCTCAGCCCCAGGCCCAGCCCCAGCTCAGGCCCAGCCTCAGCCCCAGCTCAGGCCCAGCCCCAGCCTCAGCCCCAGCCCCAGCCTCAGCCCCAGCCCCAGCTCAGCCCCAGCTCAGGCCCAGCCCCAGCTCAGGCCCAGCCCCAGGCCCAGCTCAGGCCCAGCCCCAGCTCAGGCCCAGCCCCAGCCCCAGCTCAGGCCCAGCCCCAGCTCAGGCCCAGCCTCAGCCCCAGCTCAGGCCCAGCCTCAGCCCCAGCCTCAGCCCCAGCCTCAGCCCCAGCTCAGGCCCAGCCCCAGCCTCAGCCTCAGCCCCAGCCCCAGCTCAGGCCCAGCCTCAGCCCCAGCCCCAGCTCAGGCCCAGCCTCAGCCCCAGCCCCAGCTCAGGCCCAGCCTCAGCCCCAGCTCAGGCCCAGCCTCAGCCCCAGCCCCAGCCCCAGCTCAGGCCCAGGCCCAGCCCCAGCTCAGCCCCAGCTCAGGCCCAGGCCCAGCCCCAGCCCCAGGCCCACGCTGAGCAGGCCCACCGCGGCCCAGGGGGCCCTTTTCTTCCGCTGTGGGAGCAATTCGCGCACACCCAGTCCTGGACAGGCGCACTCTCAGCTGCTCAGGGCCGAGGGGTCCCGGGCCTGGAACTCGCAGCCTCCCGCCCCTCCCTGTCCAGAGGCCAGGGGCCACCCCCAGGGCCGCAGCCTGAGGTCAGAGCCAAGGGGGGCAGGGGCCGCGGGGCGGGGGCTCCGGGCTGCTGGGGAGGGGGCCCCGCGGGCTCCTGGCAGCAGGAGTCAGAGAAGCAGTAACCGGATCCGGCCGAGGGCCCGGCGCCGCGGGGGGCGGAGGGCGGTGATCCGGTTACCGGGCCGCTGCGAGTTTTCCATTGGGCGGCGGCTTCTACCCGGGAAGCTGCCGTGCGCGCGGGTCTGATGGAGGCCGGGCCCCGGGGTCCGCGGGCCCCTGGAGTGGCGGGCAGGAGGCGGCGGGGTGGAGAGGGGCGAGGGCCGCGCGGCGGGGTGTAGGCCTCCCGCCCGGGGCCCCAGCGGCGACGGGGGAGGCGGGCGAGGAAGCGGCCGGCCCCGCCGCAGCCCCCGGCGCCCCGGCTTTGGCCCCTGCGCTCCAGGAGCCGCTGAAACCCAAGCTGGGGGGCAGGCGCGTCGGCCGCCGCCCCTGAGCCCGGGGCGCGCTCGCCCGCCCTCCCGCCGGCCACGCGAGACCGGCCCGGGCGCCGCGGGCCCATGACGCCGGCCGGGCCTCCGGGGGCCTGGGGGCGCGGGCCGGCCCGAGGATGCCCACCAACGGCCTGCACCAGGTGCTCAGGATCCAGTTCGGGCTCCTCAACGACGCGGACCGCTACCTGACGGCGGAGAGCTTCGGCTTCAAGGTGAACGCCTCGGCGCCCGGCCTCAAGAGGAAGCAGACCTGGGTGCTGGAGCCCGACCCCGGCCAGGGCCCGGCCGTGCTGCTGCGGAGCACCCACCTGGGCCGCTACCTGTCGGCGGGGGAGGACGGCCGCGTGGCCTGCGAGGCGGAGCGCCCGGGCCCCGACTGCCGCTTCCTGGTCCTGCCCCAGCCCGACGGGCGCTGGGCGCTGCGGTCCCAGCCGCACGGCCGCTTCTTCGGCGGCACGGAGGACCGGCTGTCCTGCTTCGCCACGGCCGTGTCGGCGGCCGAGCTGTGGACGGTGCACCTGGCCATCCACCCGCAGGCCCACCTGCGCAGCGTGGGCCGGCGGCGCTACGTGCACCTGTGCGCGCGGGAGGACGAGCTGGCGGCCGAGGGCGACGTGCCCTGGGGCGTGGCCGCGCTGCTCACGCTGCTCTTCCGCGGCCGGCGCTACTGCCTGCAGTCCTGCGACAGCCGCTACCTGCGCAGCGACGGCCGGCTGGTGCGGGAGCCCGAGGCCCGCGCCTGCTACACGCTCGAGCTCAAGGCCGGCAAGCTGGCCTTCAAGGACTGCGACGGCCGCTACCTGGCCCCGGTGGGGCCCGCCGGCACGCTCAAGGCCGGCCGGAACACGCGGCCCGGCCACGACGAGCTCTTCGACCTGGAGGCCAGCCCCCCGCAGGTGGTGCTGCTGGCCGCCAACCGCCGCTACGTCTCCGTGCGGCAAGGTAGGGCCGCTGAGGGTGACCCCCCCCCCCCGCGCGTCCCCGACCGGGCTGCGCGCGTGGCCAAGAGGGGCGCGTGTGCCCGCGCCCGGGCCGGCGGCTCTGGGGGCCTGCGGAGGCCCGGAGGCTTTGGATCGGAGCCCGGGGGGACCGGCCTCTCTGGGCGTGCGGCACGGAGGTGTCTCCGGCCCGGGAGCCGGGTGAGGCGAGGCAGCCGCCATGTAGGGCCCCGTGGGGTGCTGGGCTTAGGCGGGAAGCCCGGGCTTCGGGGCCCCCCCCTTCCACGGCCCAGGAGGGCCCGGGCAGAGCCAGGGGACCGCGGGAGTGGAGTGGGGGTGCCCTCAGCACGCCCGACTCGCGGAGCCCCGTGGGCTCGGTTACCTGCGGTGCGCGTGGGCCCAGGCCTGGGCGGCCCCGTCCACAGCTCGGGGTCCTCGGTGGGGGGACGGGACCGCTGTCCCAAGGGCCCCGCCCAGGCCACCGGGCACCCCCCGACCTGGGCCCTGGGGTCAGGCAAAGCGACGTGGCGGGAGGCGCCCGGCCCGCGCAGGTGCCCTGGGGACCCGAGTCTGTCCGGGCCTAGAGCCCTGGCCCGGGGGAGCCCGGCCGCTCCCCGGGGGCCCCGGGCCCGCCGTCGGGCTCACAGCGAGGGTGTCCCTCACCTCCTGCGTACGGCCTGGCACATGGCCAGGTGCTAGGGCTGGGCTGCAAGTGGGCGCGCAGGGATACTGGTGGGCAAAGAAGGCATCAGACGTGGCTTTATGCAATTCTCAAAGGGCTGGAGGGGAGGAGGGTGATGATGGTGGACGGGGTGGCAGTGTGGGTGGAGGTGGGGGGGGACTGGAATGTAGGCCGCCCCCCGGCAGGGTGTTGGCTGTGTGCTGCATCTCATCATGACCCACATGCAGCAAACAGACCGTGCTGCCGGAGGAAGGGGGGTGCCCCAGTCCCTTTGATGGAGAACCCTAGCGGCCCTCCCCCCTGGGGATGGCGGGGGGGGGGGCCCAGCCGGTGGTGCGTGCTTCACCTCCCAGCCTCCCTAGTAAGGCCCAGGCTGGTGGCCCAGCCCACCAGGGTTTCTGGCTTTGACCTGGAATCTGAAGTGCACTGTGGCTTCTCAGTAAGAAAATGTCTCCCTTCACGCCTCACAAGGCAGCACAGGGCAGAGGGGTGAAGCCGGCGGGGGGGGGGGGGGGGGAGGCCGCCACCGTCAGGCCGGTTCTCTAGACGCCCGCAGAGCCCCGCCCGCCTCGAGCCCCCTCCCCTCTGGGAGCCGGGCGGGCAGGGGCTCTGCCCTTGCGCCCAGCAGGAAGCTGCCCCCCCCCCGAGTGTGGGGCAGCCCGCCTGGACCCCTGCCGCCCACCTGGGTCCGGCCCGGCCAGTGCAGGGATGAACAGCTGCCCACCCAGCTCGGGATGGTGGCCGAGGCGGAGGCAGGGCAAAGGAGACACCACAGTGAGGACACCGAGCCCCCCTTCTGGAAGCAGGTGAAAGGTCATTTCCTGATGACCTTGGTGGGGAGAGGGTTGGACGTAGCCCCCCTCTCAGGCTTTTTTATGGGGCTCTGCGCCCCCTTTACCTGCTACGCCTGTAGCTGAACGTACCTGGAGCCCCTGAGAGCTCTGTAACCTTTCAGGACCTTAGAGGAGCCAGTGGTCATGGAAATGGATACAGGAGGACCCAGAATCCATGTAGGGGGAGACCCCGAGCGAGTGCACAGAATTGCTGCTTCTCCCAGCCCGAGCCCGGACCCCCTCGTCCCCCCAGGCCCTTCTCAGCCAGAGCCCCACCCGCGGCTGAGCTCCCCCCGCGTGGGTGGGCAGCGCCTCCCGGGCCCTGCACGGGCTGGAGACCCCACTGTGCCCACCGAGCAGCGCAGGGGTGAATTAGAAGAGGCAGGAAGGCAGGAAGAGCTGAGGAGCACGCAGGGGGCTCCACAGGCCCGGAAGGCCTGGCTGTGGGGCGCCGGGTGGGGAACCCCTGGGGCTGGCCTGGGGGTGTGGCCGCCTCCTGCCCCCCTGAAAGCCGAGCTGGGGCGCAGAGCCCTGGGTGAGACGCCAGGCTTGGCTTTCCCATCTTCCCTCCCCAGGGGTCAACGTCTCAGCCAACCAGGACGAAGCACTGGACCATGAGACCTTCCTGATGCAGACTGACCCGCAGACCAAGAAATGCACCTTCTACTCCAGCACGGGGGGCTACTGGGCCCTGGTCGCCCACGGCGGCATTCAGGCCACAGCTACGCAAGTGTGAGTGCACCTGCTTTCCTCCACCTCCGCCCTCGCTCACCACGCGCCCCAGCGCCCCTGCCACGCGCGCCACGCCCCGGCCCCGGCCGCCACCGCGGCCCCCACGGGGAGGCCTAGCTCCTCGGGAGGCTGAGCTTTGAGGATCCTGGGGCCAAGCCAAGCGGGGCAGGCCGGAAACGGGGCTGTGGCTGGAGGGGTAGAGCACTGGCCCTGAGCACAGAGGGGCTGGGGGACGGCGCTCCGGCCCCACAGCCAGCCATAAACAAGCACGACCGCGCTGGGGCGGGGCGGCTGTGAAAGGTGGTGGGCTGGTGCCGGTCCTTCCCTCCCGACCCCCGAGAGGAACGGGCCGGGCGCCTTGCGTCTCCTGCAGCTCCGCCAGCACCCTGTTTGAGATGGAATGGCGAGGCCGCAGGGTGGCCCTCAAGGCCAGCAATGGGCGCTATGTGTGCATGAAGAAAAACGGGCAGCTGGCGGCCACCAGTGACTTTGTGGGTGAGTGCCGGGGCTGCGGGGCTGGAGGTGGGC
This sequence comes from Perognathus longimembris pacificus, assembly GCF_023159225.1. Lineage (NCBI taxonomy): Eukaryota > Metazoa > Chordata > Mammalia > Rodentia > Heteromyidae > Perognathus > Perognathus longimembris. The sequence continues at coordinate 55,637,365 of NC_063177.1, forward strand.
GCTGCTGGGTGTGTGTGGGGGGGCCGGGGTGAGACCCGGGGGCCGTGGGGCTGGAGGTGGGTGCCGCGCTGGGGGGGCCGCGGGGCTGGAGGTGGGCGCCGCGCTGGGGGGTTGGGGTGAGACCTGGGGGCCGTGGGGCTGGAGGTGGGCGCCGCGCTGGGGGGTTGGGGTGAGACCTGGGGGCCGTGGGGCTGGAGGTGGGCGCCGCGCTGGGGGGGCCGCGGGGCTGGAGGTGGGCGCCGCGCTGGGGGGGGCCGCGGGGCTGGAGGTGGGCACCGCACTGGGGGGTTGGGGTGAGACCTGGGGGCCGCGGGGCTGGAGGTGGGCGCCGCGCTGGGGGGGGCCGCGGGGCTGGAGGTGGGCACCGCACTGGGGGGTTGGGGTGAGACCTGGGGGCCGCGGGGCTGGAGGTGGGCGCCGCGCTGGGCGGGCCGCGGGGCTGGAGGTGGGCGCCGCGCTGGGCGGGCCGCGGGGCTGGAGGTGGGCGCCGCGCTGGGCGGGCCGCGGGGCTGGAGGTGGGCGCCGCGCTGGGGGGGCCGCGGGGCTGGAGGTGGGCGCCGCGCTGGGGGGGGCCGTGGGGCTGGAGGTGGGCGCCGCGCTGGGCGGGCCGCGGGGCTGGAGGTGGGCGCCGCGCTGGGGGGGCCGTGGGGCTGGAGGTGGGCGCCGCGCTGGGCGGGCCGCGGGGCTGGAGGTGGGCGCCGCGCTGGGGGGGCCGTGGGGCTGGAGGTGGGCGCCGCGCTGGGCGGGCCGCGGGGCTGGAGGTGGGCGCCGCGCTGGGGGGGCCGTGGGGCTGGAGGTGGGCGCCGCGCTGGGCGGGCCGCGGGGCTGGAGGTGGGCGCCGCGCTGGGGGGGCCGTGGGGCTGGAGGTGGGCGCCGCGCTGGGCGGCTCCGCGCAGAGCCCTCTCCCGCCGAGCCGCCCGGGAGCAGCGGGGGAGGAGGCCGGGGCCGGGCTCGGGAGCCGTGGAGGCGGCGCGGCGGGGCTCAGGGCGCCCTCCCCCGGCAGGCGCGGACGAGGAGTTCGTCCTCAAGCTCATCAACCGGCCGCTGCTGGTGCTCCGCGGCCTGGACGGCTTCGTCTGCCAGCGCCGCGGCTCCAACCAGCTGGACACCAACCGCTCCGTCTACGACGTGTTCCGCCTGGGCTTCCGCGACGGCGCCTACCACATCCGAGGTGCGCGGGCGCGGGGTGCGGGGCCGGCGGGGGGCGCGCGGGGCGCGGGGGCGCACGGGGTGCGGGGCCGGCGGGGGCGCGCGGGGCGGCGAGGGGGCGCACGAGATGCGGGGCCGGCGGGGGGCGCGCGGGCTCACGGGATGCGGGGCCGGCGGGGTGGGCGGCGCACAGGGTCGGCAGGGGCGCACGGGGTGCTGGGCAGGGGAGCCCCGTCCCCCCCCCGCCCCGCCCGCCCGCCGACCCCGCCCCTGCCCGTCGACCCCGCCCCGCAGGCCTCGGCGGCGGGTTCTGGTACACGGGCAGCCACGGCAGCGTGTGCAGCGACGGCGAGCTGGCGGAGGACTTCCTCTTCGAGTTCCGCGAGCGCGGGCGCCTGGCCATCCGCGCGGGCAGCGGGAAGTACCTGCGCGGCGGCGCCTCGGGGCTGCTGCGGGCCGACGCCGACGCGCCCGCGGGCGCCGCGCTCTGGGAGTACTGAGGGCGGCCGCGGGCGCCGAGCCCCGCGGGCACCGGGGGGGGCACCGAGCCCCGCGAGCACCGGGGGGGGGGCACCGAGCTCCGCGGCCCGCATTAAACCGTGCACCTCGGTAGCCGCCTGATCAGGGCTCTGGATGCTGCTTGGGGGCGCGCGGGACGCGGGGTGGGGGTCCGGACGCACCCCGGAACCCCAGGCTCCACCGCGCATTGTGCGTGTCGGGGGATGAGGGACCCGGCCACCGCGGGAGGGCGCGGCGGGGGACACCCGCCCCGGTGGAGGCCGCAGGGGACACCCCGCCCGCGGCTGCCTCTGGTCTTCGTGGAGGGCGGGCTCTGAGGGGGCGAGGGAGAAGCCGGGAATGGGCCCCCCGCTGGGGGACCCGTGGTCCCCGGCTCTCCAGAGGCCCGGGACCACGCGTGAGACCAGGGTCAGGTCCCGGGGCACCAGGCTGCGCTGCGCGAGGCGGGGCCCTGGCTGGCACAGCAGTGGCTTTGATTCCACTGCTCCGTGTGCCGAGCACGGAGCCCCTCGATGGGCTCCCCCACTGTCCGGGCCGGCGGCGCAGCTCCGGCTCGCCAGGCCTGCTGTGGCCCCTGGGGTCCAGGCTGGGCCCCTGCAGCCCCTGGCGTCCAGCAGGGGACGTGACAGGCAGAAGCCAGCACCGCCGGGGACGCGCCTTTCCCCAAGGTCAGGGCCCCCGGCTCCTCCAGGGCCGGGGAGGCCAGGGAAGAACAGGACCCAGCCTAGCCAGCGGCAGCCAGCAGTCGCTTCGGGGGGGGGGGCACTTCCTCAGCCCCCCAGTCCGCAGCGCTGGGCCTCCGGCCCTAGGACCAAGGAGAAGGTGGGCAGGTGGGGAGAGCCGGGGGCGGAGGGGGGTAAAAAACGACAGCAAACAGCCAAGATGAGGAGCTCAGTGGAAAGGTCGCCTGTCAGCAAAGCACCTGGCCGCGCCTGCCCGCCACACAGAAGGCGCCCGCTCACGGGACAGGGTCAGCCGCGCCCCCCAAGAAACAGCACCGGCAGCGGCAGCGAGCGCGGCTGCGCAGGGAGGCCGGGGCCCGGGCTGCGCCCACCCGCGACCCTGAAAACAGCACACAGTGCGGGGCGCAGCCCCGGCCCCGGGCACGCGGGGGCCGTCACCCGGTCGTTGTGCTTTGGTCCGGGGGCCCCCAGCGGGGCAGCGGGGGCTCGGGGAGGGTGGTGGGAACGGGGCCGGGGGTCCACGCCCGTCATGGGGGGAGGAGAGTGGGGCTCGGGGGAGGGGGTCTGGTAAGCAGCTGCCGCGGGGGGGGGGAGGGGCGCAGCCGCGGGGGGGGGGTCCCCGCCGCCCCCGCACTCGTTGGCCGGCGGGCGCGCGGCCCCGCCGCGGTCAGAGCAGGACGAGGCTGGGGTTGCGCAGCTGCTTGTAGACCTGCAGGAGCCGCTGGGCCGTGGCGCAGGAGCTGGCCTCGTCCTCGGTGCACAGCCGGTCTCGCAGCGCCTGCACCTCCCGCAGCAGGGCCTGGGGGCGGCGTGAGCGGCTCAGGCACCCACAGGCTTGCACGCCGGCCGTGTGGCTCGACACGGGGACCCCCCCCGGCCCCCCAGCCCACGGCCCCGGCCGCCGGCGCCCACGGGCCCGGGACTCACCTCGTGGTTGGCGTGGATCTGGTGCAGGTACTGCATGCGGAGGTCCGGCGGGCTGGAGCCCCGTGCAGCTTGCTCCATGACCATCGCCTGGGGACACGGGGGGGGGGGCAGGCGCTGGGGCGGCCCCCCTCCGCAGATTCCTGCCCGCAGCCCTCAGGACAGGCACCGCTTCCCACCGCCGGCCCCGGGAGAACCCCCTCGCCCCTGCGGCTTTGCCACGCAGTGCCCTCCGGGGCCTTCCTCCTCAGAAACGCACCCCAGCCCCTCCGGCACGCAGATGCTGTTCTAGTCGGCGCTGTCCCTCCATTCGTTCCCAGAGAACTTTTTGTGCTCACAGCTGAATCTACCCCCTGCTGTCCGCCTCTGGCCCAGACCACTGGTGTGGGGCATGGGGTGGGGGGCTGGGGGGGCTCTCACCGGCCCCCCTCCGGGCCGGTCCCTCACGAGGAGGGGACCGTGCTGCCCACTTGCTCACTCCCTTGGCAGGGCACCAACCTCTGCTTCCCAAAGGCAGCAAAATACTCAACGAGTCCCCCCAGCAAGGCCCCGGGCAGCCCTCGTCGGGGACAAGCAAGGGCCCTGCGGTAAAGCTGCCCCCGAGGGCAAGTGCCCACCAAGAGCCCAGGCGGCACCGCTGGGCAGGCCTGGACGAGCCGCGACAGGTGCAGATTGCAGGGTGCTCTACGCCTGCCGACCCCACCACAAAGCCACAAGGGCTCCCGCGACATGGACCTGCTGATACCCGTCCCCCCCCAGCCAACAACAGCCCACAGCGTCCCTAGAGTCACAGTGCAACCCTAACCCAGTACCTCAAATGTGACACTTGCGGCCAAGGGACTTGTCCCTTCCCTGAGGAGACGGGTGGGCAGAGCCTACAGGCAGCGCCTCGAGTCTCCCCGAGGGGGCTCGAGCGCCCCCTCTGCCCCGTGGCCCGGCCACACCACTACGTGGGGTGAACTCTGGAATCACAGTGGGTCACCGCATGGGGCCAGGTGGCTGCCAAAGTCACGTGCTGGGGGACCCTGGCAGCAGCTACCCTGCAGATCCCGATGTTGGGGGTGACAGCGACGGAGGGCCATGCTCACTGGACGTGACCGCAGGGGCCAGGGCGACGCCCTGCTGGGTGCCAGTGGGCGAGGTGGCACTTCCCAGCACCAAAGGGAAAGGACTCATTCTCACCCCCCAGGGCCCCCGGGCACCCCCTTGTCCTGGGGCCGTGCCACGCTCGGCTGAGGACGTGCAAAGCTGCCAGCCCCACGGGAGGCCGCGGGGGCCGGGTGCGGGGCGGGAGGCGGCCTGGCCGGCCCCCCCGGCCCGGGCCGCTGCCCACACCCTCCCGGAGCCTCCCCGGGCCGTGCCGGTCGCGGTACCTGCATGCGCCCAATGATGGCGTGGTGCGCCCTGCACATGTCGGCCAGGGAGGAGCTCTCCACCTGGATCTCCACAGCCTGGATAGGCCCCGCGGGGCTCAGGTCAGTCACGGCCACCTGCAACACACGGGGGGCCTCAGGGCCGGCGGAGGAAGTGGGCGCCCGCGGCTCACGGAGGCGGAGGGCTCAGGGGCGTGGGTTGAAGCCCGCCTGGGGAAGACCCAACTGGAACACGCATCTCCAATTACCCGGCCCAGAGCTGGAAGTGGGGGTGGGGCTCAAGCCTGGGGTGCCGGGGCTTGGAGTTCATCCTGGCCCTCAGGCGGGCGCCGCCCACCCCCCCGGGCCGTGGGCCGGGGCCTCCCCGCCGGCGGGTACAGTCAGGGGTCAGGCCGGGAGAGGCTGCTTCCGGGACCCATCTGTCCCTGCCCTCAGCTTCAGGCCAGTCCTTAGGGCCAGACCCCCTCTGCCGGCTGTGTGCCGGTCCTGGGGCTCGAACTCAGGACTGGGCGCTGTCCCTGAGCTGCTTTTACTCCAGGCTAGTGCTCGACCACTTGAACCGTGGCTCCAAGTCTGGCTTTCTTTGGTAGGTTATTGGAGATAGGAGTCTCGTGGACGTGGCTGCCTGGGCTGGCTTTGAACCGCGACCCTCGGGTCTCAGCCTCGGGAATAGCTAGGGTTCCAGGCGCGAGTCCCTGGCGCCTGGCCGTTCTTTCTGCTGCCCAGTGGGGGATAAGGCTCTATCAGATCTGTCTGCCTGGGCCTGAGTCCCAGGGCTGCAGGAGTTTCCACCTGGCCTGGCGCTCTGGTGGCCCAGCAGGCCGGCCGCCCCTGAGGGGGACAGAGGGGGCCGGGCCGGGAGCCCCGGGGGCCCCCGAGGGCTGCCGAGGCCGCTCTCCCGAAGGGCAGGTGGACAGCCCCCCGTCTTGCCTCGCAGACGATGAGGCGGATGTCAGTGCCGCCTGGGGCCACTCCCTGGACAGAAGACAGCGCGCGGGCCCGGATGACGTCCGCGGCGGCGTTCCCGGCGAGGAGCCACTGCAGCGTGGCGCTGCACAGGGGCACACCTGGGGAAGAGGTGCGGCCGGGCGCCTGAGCCGGGCGGGGGCGGGGGGGCACGCGCGGCCACTCCCGCGCCTTCCCTCCCAGGGCACCCGCCGCGTGCCCGGCAGGCCCCAGCCCTGCCCGGCCGGACGCCTCGGAGGGGAAGGTGGGCAGTGGGGAGGACGCAGGCGCCCGGGGGCGCCGCCGCCCCGTGAGCCCGGCGGGAGGCTCCGCTGCGAGGGCGGCAGCGCGGACCGGCGGCGCCGTGGGGCCCGGGTGGAACTTGCCGGGCACGGCTGGGGTCACCGTCCGTGTGCGCGACCCGGCCCAGACACCACCGGACGCCCGCGCGGCAGGGTGGAGCGAGGCCGGACACAACGCGCAGACCCGGAGCGCAGAGGGGCCCCGGGAACACCGGCGGCCCCCACGCGGGGCCGGGGCCGCGGGGCTGCTCCCCAGCGGTGTCTGCTTGTGCCCCGGTCGTGCTCCACACGGTTGTTAGGAGGAACAATGGCGGGACAACGTAACACAAGACCCCGGCAGCACCCCGAGGGCCGCGGGCCCCAGGCCGAGCCGCGTGCACGCGCGCTTCCAGAGGGCCGGGCAGAGCCACCCACCTGCGTGCCCCCCCTCCAGGGCGGCCCTGAGCAGCTCGGCCGACGCCCGGATGGACGCCGAGGACGGGGGCAGGTACTTGGCCCGCAGGGAGGCGGGGCCGGAGGGCGCGCTGCCGCCACCGCCGCCCCGGCGACTGGCAGGTGTCCAGGAAGGCGTCCACGGGGTCGCGGGCGGGGCCGGGCGGGCAGGGCGCCTGCGCGCCGGGCGAGGCCAGGCCGGGGAAGCGCAGGCACTGGAGCATGTCCACCGTGTGCTGGCTCAGAGGCAGGCAGATGCCCTCCTGCTCGGGGAGCAGGTCGGGGTGGGGCCCCTCCAGGGGGTCCGGGGGGGCCAGGGCCCCGCCGACCACCTCTCGGAGGCTGTAGAAGAGCGTGCAGGACACGGTCACGGGCAGCTCAAACTCGCCGCTCTCACTGGGGCCCAGGGGCAGGGTCACCTCCCGCCGGCTGCCGGGGCCCAGCCTGTCCACGGGGATGGCGTAGGTGACGGCCGCGCCGGGCGCCCCCAGGTCTAAGGCGGAGGAGCTGGCCAGCACCTGGACGCACAGGGTCCAGCCCCGCTCCAGGCTGAAGCAGCTGCTGTTCTCCAGCAGGCAGGTGGCCGTCAGCACGTCCCGCGGCGGCAGGCCGCTCCACGCGGCGGCGGTGCTGCAGGAGATGGGCCGGGGGCCCTCGCGGCTCGACAGCAGCGCGCAGCTGACGTTCATGGCCTCGTTGAGGCTCGTCAGGGCCTTGTTCCGCTGGTCCACGGCCTTCTTCAGGAAAGACACCCTGCGGGGAGCGGAGGCGGCGCTCAGGGGCGGGGGCCCGCCGGCCCGCCGCTCACGCCGGCCGCCCCTGCTCGGGCCGCCGCCGCTGTGCCCGGCGCCCTCTTCCCTCTGTGGCTGGCGGCACTCTGCGGGGATGGCGGCGTGGCGGGCACCGTGGCCACGGGGCGGGGCGGAAGGCAGGCGAGCTGCGGCGCGCGGTCGCGCTGTCCGTGTGGCCAGCACCTTTGCTCATGGAGCGCGGTGGCCCCGGCCTCGGGGGAGAGGCACGGGCGGAGCAGGAGACGCCGGGGAAGACGCCTGTCCAGTCGGGGAGGAGGCCTCTCTCCCCTGACCTTCCCCGCGGCCCTTTGGGCTCTCCACGGAGCCAAGGCAGGCGGATGGGCACGAAGACCACCGCCGCCACCGAAGACCGCCCAGCCCGGGACACCGCCTCGCACACACGCAGCCCGACCCCCTCCTCGCGCGGAAGCCGCCGCTCACCTCTCAGAGACGTCCCCGATGCCAGACAGCAGCTCCTTAATCTTCCGGCCCGCGTTGGCCACGGTCATCCTGGCCGGGCTGGTTTTCTCGGAGTTGGGGTCCAGGCTGCAGCTCATCAGGCGGCCTTTGGCAGACAGGGCCAGGAGCTCCACGCCCCCTGATTGACGGCAGACACACAGCCGGTCAGCAGGCTTGCCCGGGGTGGAAGGCCCGGGCAGTGCCGGAGGGGAGCCCCAGGGGCCCCCCACTGGCCTCGCACACACTTGGAAGGGCCTCCGAGGTGCAACGTCAGCACGGAGGCGGCGCCGTGGTGGGAAACGGATTGGACAGCGGGGCTAAGCGAGGACGCGGCTCATCCTTCACCGGGGCACCCGGAGCAAGGCCACTCTGAGCTCGGAGCCCCATCCCTGCGCACGGGTCCTCCCTGGGCTCCCTTCCGCACCTCCTCCTCCTCCCCAGCTCCTGGACCGCGAGCAGTCCGCAGACCCCGCCCCCACTCTACCGCGGTGGGGGACCGAGCTCCCCCCCACCCCGCGGCCTTTCTCTTCAAAGCGCCTCCCCCAGCAAGCGTGTGGCTCGGCAGACATGTTGGCGTGTGCTCCGACCACCCCGCCGGGAACGCAGCCTCCCCTCGGCCCCGCGTCACGCAGACGCGGCTGGAGCGCCTCGGCCCTGCACACCACGGGAAGCGTCAGCCTGACCTGGTTTCAGGCCTGCTGAGGGAGACGAGCTGCTCCTGGCTGCCGTGGGAGCCGGGCCCCAGCCCCGGAAGGCCGCGCACGCAGCCGCCCCTTGACCCCCAGGCGGCAGCGAGCCACGTGGCAGGCCACGCCGGTGAGGCCGAGCCTATACTACGCTGGCCAGCTAAGGAGCGGCCAGAGCGGCTCAGGGAAGAGCACAGAGAGGGAGCCTCGCCCGGAGGCTTCGGTTTTCACGGCTAAGCAGCGGTGTGTACCTGCAGGTGTCCCAGGGGACACCGAGAGCGCGAGGACGCTGCAGATGCTCAAGCTGGCTGGACACAGTTCATGGGGCAGGCCTCCCAGGTCCGTGTGGGGCTTCTGGGGGCCCTCGGGGGCACTTCCTGGAGCCAGGTCCACCACACAGAGGCCCGAGGGAGTGCTGAGATACATGTGGCTACCCGCGCCACAAGCGGCACAGAGCATGGGCCCTGGGAGCCAATACTCTCGAAGCTCTGGCACCAAACTCCCAGACTCGTTCCAGCCGGCTCTGACGGCCAACGCCCGGCCGTCGTGACCAAGGGCCACCAGGCAGTCCGCGCGCACCGCCTCGTCGGGCAGTGCCGCTTCCTCGGCCTCCTCGGCCAGGAGCTCTGTCTTCAAGGCCCCGATGAAAACAACAGGCTCCTCTAGGTGATGGAGGATCTTGACGAGGGCTTTTGGGTCACCAGGGGCCAACCTGGAGGTAACCAGGGCCTTGAGGACCACACAGCAGAGCTGGCCATCCGGAAGGCCACAGAGGATCACGGGTGACTCCAAGAGGGTGGCATCGGCTCCAAAGAGTAGCCCAAAGAGAGCTTCCTTCAGCACGAAGCCCCCGCAGCCCTGGGGGCACCCGTGAGGACCCCTGGCGCCCGGTGGGGAGGCGCAGCACAGCACCGGCAGGAAGCGGGGAGCCGCAGGCTTCTCCGGGACCCCACCTGGGGGGTTGCAGGTGGACAACTCCACCTCTCCAATCAGGCCCGCCGGCAGGGAGTCCTCCCCGGGGCCAGGGCGCTCAAACAGCTGCATCTTCCACTGGGCGGGGCCCTGCGCCAGGGTGACCAGCACGTCATCCAGCGCGGCGAAGGCACAGAGCTCCGGGTCCGGGAGAACACAGGCCTCGGGGCCCACAGGGACGACGGGGTAGGGGAGCTCCCCACCGCGCCCGTCCTCGCGGGGCTGGCTGGCGGCGCTGCGGGAACAATGGAGGTGTAGTCAGGACCCGAAGTGCTCACCACCGTCTGCCTGACGCAGGCGGGGCAGAGGGGGCGCGGCTCCCGGGGGTCCCTCCGGTGACCCTCCGTCCCCCCCGCACCCCCCTGCCACAGACGGCCCGGCACACCCGCGGCGGGACAGGAGGCGGCCGGGGAGCCGCTCCGCGCCCCAGACCGCGCCACCTGGGCGAGCACCGGGCTGCAGCGGGAGACCAGGGAGGCGCAGCCGCCCCGCGTCCAGGTGCTGGGGATCCGCGACGGGCCCGCCCGCCCCCGGGACCCCGCGCCGCGCGGCCACGCCCCCCCTCACCGGCTCCCGGGCTCCACCGACAGGCAGTAGACGCCCTTCCGGGCGCACAGCACGTAGAGCGCCCTGCGGAGGGCCAGCAGCTGCAGGTGCCACACCTGGTCCGGAAACTGGTACACGGCCTGGGCGCCGGGAGCGGGGGTCAGGTCCAGCCCGCCCGGCGCGCCCCCGCCGCCCGCCCCGCCGCCCGCCCGCGGCCCCGCGGCCCCGCGCTCACGGTCAGCAGCCCGCCCTCCTGGTCGTACACGTAGACGAACTCGCTGCCGGTGGACACGAAGACCTCCGCCTCGTGGCACAGCACGCGGGGCTTGCCCGCTGCCAGGCCCCCGAGCGGGCAAGAGAAGCCAGCCAGGTAGTTCACGCGCCGAGCGGCGTCCGCCATCGTGAGGGCGGCGGGCGGGGCGGGGCCGCCGCGGGTGGATTACGACCGCCCACCGCGCCGCGCGGCCGCCGCCGTAAACCCGCGCAGCGGGGGCGGGGCCGGCGCGGGGGCGGGCCCGAGGCGCCAATCCGGAGGCGGGCAGGAGTGGGCGGGGCCGACCCGGAGGCGGGCAGGAGTGGGCGGGCCGATCTGCAGGCGGGCCTGGGGCGTGGGCGGGGCCGGGCAGGAGTGGGCGGGCCGATCCGCAGGCGAGCCTGGGGCGTGGGCGGGGCCGGGCAGGAGTGGGCGGGCCGATCCGCAGGCGAGCCTGGGGCGTGGGCGGGGCCGGGCAGGAGTGGGCGGGCCGATCCGCAGGCGAGCCTGGGGCGTGGGCGGGGGCCGGTCAGGAGTGGGCGGGCCGATCCGCAGGCGAGCCTGGGGCGTGGCGGGGCCGGTCAGGAGTGGGCGGACCGATCCGCAGGCGGGCCTGGGGCGCGGGCGGGGCCGGCCTGGAGGATCGGGGGACCAATCCGGAGGCGGGCCCGGGGCGCGGGCGGGGCCGCGTGGGAGCCCCAGCAGCCTAGCAGGGCCACGCTCGGCTGACCCAAGTGGACCGCGGGCCAGCGTGTTGGCCGTGGAACTCGGGAAGCCCGAGGGCGGCCCGCCCCGCTCCGGAGGGACGCTGTCAGGGGCTGGACTCGGGGTGGAGGGTGTAAGCCACCGCGCCTCCCAGGCCCGGGCCACCGCCTTCGCCTGGACTCAGCCCTGGCGAGCAGGAGGCTCCTCCGGGGTGAGCTGGCGGGCGTGCAGGCCACCCACGGCGCCTGGGGTTGAAACTCGGGCCAAGCTGTAGTGCGGGACCCCAGCAGAGCAGGCAGGCCTTCCTCCGTGCCCGGACACGCGGGAACGGGAGCCAGCCAAGGGTTAGGGGACCCTGAGAGGATACCTGGCCAGGGCCCACGTCCGCCCTCCCCGTCGCACTCTCCCCCGTGCTCCGGAGGGCGCCGGGGACCCGGCCCAGGGCCCCGGGAGTCGGGGTGAGCACCTCTATCGCCAGCTGCTTGGAAGCGGAGGCAGGTCTATCGCCTGGGGCCAGCCTGAGCAACACGGAAGACCCTGTCTGCGAGGTTAAGGCGGTCAGACATCCAGGAAAAAATGAAATGGAGCACAACCAGGCAGAGCACGTTGGACGGTCAGATGCTCCGACGTGCCTGCTCAAACAAACTGCTACGCCCCCATCCCAAACGGATGGTGCGGTGGGCCGGCCGCCCTGACCGCACCTCGGCCTGTCTTTGGTGCCGAGGGACTGTGACTTCCAGCTCCCCTTCTGACCAACTGTAAGCAATGCTGGCGGAGTCAGCAGAGGAAATCACGTGAAGGTCGTGGGAGGCGCCCCAGTTGAACGGGCCTTGCTGTGGTCGCTCCTCTTCCCACTCCACCAGACCCCAGGGCACCCCTGGCCCCCTTCCAGCCCCACGCTGCCTCAACAGCTCTTCTAAGCAGGAGGGGCCTGGAGAGGGGGAACCAGGGGTGATTCTGGCATTGGGGAGGGAGGGGGGGCCTTAGGCCACACCCCAGCCCAGCCCATGGCGGAAGCAGGCTGGGAACCTGTAAGACAGCAGAGCATGCTGGTGATGGCCCCTAAACCTCTGCTAAGATGGGGCCACCATCACGTCCCTAAGGACTGGTGTAGCTGAGCAGTTCCAGAATCAGGCTGGGAGAACAATGGAGTATGGGGGAGGCTACAGGCTGTGCGGAGGCACAAAAGCCCAACAGAAAAACATGTGGGGGCAGGGAGTAGTACAACTTGATGGAAGGAAGGGGCAGTCTGAGTACATCCCAGAACTCACTCTCGGTAGCATCCAACAGGAAGAAAATGGCAGGGCCTTCCAGTCCTGAGCCCCACCACCCCAGGATGGAGCACAGGGGGTCTCCAAGCGAGGCCCAGCTGCCTCAGATCTCAGTGAGGGTGCAGGGGCAAGGGCAAGAACCCCACTACCTCTGCAGCCCAGAAGCCAAGGCTGCTTCGCCCCAGGGGGAGGGAGGTGCACTGGGGCTGGGTGGGAGTTTCTGTCCTGTTTGCAGGGAGCAGTGCGCCACTACCTGGCCAGGAAGAGCATGGCAGACATCCTTGGTGGGCTCTGGGAAAGGGTTCAGCTCAAGGAAAGGCGGAGATCACCCTCTCCGCGCCACCCCCTGCAGTAACATGTACGCGGCCTGGGTTTGCTTAGACTCTCCTCCACCTTTGTGGCCATGTGCACCTGTCTAAGGCACAAAGACCCAGGAGCAGTCAGGTGGCTAGCAGATACAGAGAGGTGGGAAAGAGAGCTTGAGATTGGGGGAATCAGGGTGTTACCAAATCACTGCACACCCAAACATCTGCTAGACACGGCTTGGGGCACAGGAACAATACACAATGGGCGCAGGACAGTCGCTTCAGGTGCTTTTATTAGATTTCACTGCGGGGCTAGGATCAAGGTAAGGCTAGTCCACGCCCAGCCGACACACCTGTGAGCCCAAAGCAGAGCCGAAGCGGGAGCACCCGTGTCCCAGGAGCAGGCTGGTCAGATGCAGCCAGAGCCAGACCCCACCTCCGGGGCTGGAGGGACGATGGCAGCCACTGGACTCACCACAGCAGGTGTGCGCTCGGCACCCCTCTGGGCCATGGTGCCTAGCGGCACAGGAGGGGCATGAGGTGGGGCTGGGCCCCAGGTACAAGGGGGCCGAGCAGCCCAGCCGGAACCTTCGCAGGGATCACCCCAAGCTGGTAACATTAGCATGACTCTCTTTGGACAATAAAATAAAGTGCATTACTGAACAAAGAGCAACTCAAAACCATAAGCGGAGAAACACAACACTTCTTTAGCTGAAAGTTGAAGACATGAATGAATGGAGATGCCAGAATTTCAGAGTGAGAACACTATTGGCTGAGGAAACAACAGAAGGTTGGCTTGGTGGGTCAGAAGAGAGCGGATGGGAGAGGAAGCGAAGGTGCAGGGGTGGCCAGGCCCCGCTCCGCGCCCTCCCGCGCGGCGTGGGCGGCCTTGGGAAGAGGGGGTGGGCGCGGCAGCGCCCGGCCGCCCAGGCTCACGCCGACCTTGGAGACCAGGAGGGACAGACAGGTGAAGCCTCAGCCGGGCGGCTGCCGGGAGAGCCCACGCCCCTCAGCACCTTCTCGAGGCTGTGCTGGCTGACCCACAGGACGGCCCTGCCGCCAGCACACCAAGCCTGCCGGGCCCCATTCGGGCAGCTGCTCAAGCCCCATACCAGGCAAACCCAGGGGTGCTGGCCACGGCCCTGCTGTGAGAGCCCGACAAGCACGTGTTCTCTGTCTACACGGTCAAGGATGGGGACCAGCATGGGACACTTCTCCAGGAGGAGGGGGCGCCCCCGTCTCCCCGTCTGAGCGCAGTACAGCTGGTTCCGTTCTTAGTAAGGCAGAGAGACGGCGTGTCTGGGCAAGGGCTGGACGCTGAAGAGACCGCTGGGACGCTGTTCTGGACCTCCTAGCTGCACCATGGGTGGACGGTGCCAGCGGCGCAGGCCCCACAAACACTGTCACCGGACCCTGCTCCCGCAAGGCCAGCGTGCCGGGTGCTGGGGAAGCGGAAGCAGGTCCCCAGCGAGAGCCCATCCAGGCCGTCCCCACAGGCGGCCGGCCTGGCGAGGGCCGCACAGCAGGGGCCTGGGGAGGAAAGTCTCAGGCACTGAGGTTTGCTTCAAAGAACCGATGGTGGCCCAGTCCACTCACCACCCTGAACACCCACGAGGGGCTGCACTGAGGAAAGGAGGCGAAAACTAGTCTCTCACTTCCCTTTTGTGCAGTTTTATCTTAAAAACAATAAATAAAGGTTTTCCAGGCAGTTACTGATCACTATTATTATAACCAATGCAGACTTTAAAATCCCACCTGAGGTTGGCCAGAGGAGGATGGGGGCGCACTGACCTGCAGGCCAGGCCGCCCAGGCCAGGGCCCAGCCGCACATCCCCCCCGACGGGCCGCTCACAGGAGGGACGTGACCGTGAACCTCACAGGCAGGGCCTTCATCCCAGAGCAACAGAACAGAGAGGCAGCCGGGAACTCCCAACCAAAACAGGGCAGGGGAAATAAAGAACCAAAGTGTCAAAAGAGGGAAGAGGAAAGCCGGGTGGCAGCTGCAACCAAGCCCTGCATCCCTAATTCCAAATGGTGATTTGGAGGTGCCCGGTCCTCCCACCAGGGAGAGGGCTGAAACCAGGTGAGGCGTGTGGGTGTCGGGCAGGGCTGCTCTGCGTTTCCACGTGGGAAGTTCGGTTCAGGCCTAGCGCGGCAGCAGGGGCGCCTTCGCTCCAGCATCGTGGCTGGAGACCCCGGGGCAGCCGGCCCGCCCCCTCAGGGCAGAGGGCTTCCGAGGGCGGGGCTGGCTCAGTCCCACGCAGCAGAGGGCCGGGGCCCTAGGTCCTGGGGAGGCTGCACATCTCGCAGTGGCCCGTGCCGGGCTGGTTCATGAAGGTGCAGTGCTGGCAGGCCCACATGGCGGCGGTGGCGGCGTGCGCGGAGCCCCCGACAGCGCCGTACTCGTGGAGGCCAGGGAGCTGCACGCCAACGGTGCCTGCAGGGAGAGGAGGGAGGTCAGTGCTCACCTCTACACAGAGCTCTGGGCTTGGGCAGGGCGGCTGGAGACCTGGCACCAGAGCCACGGCTCACACACTGGGAGGGTCTTGGGGAAGGCATCCCGCGCCTGCTCTGGGCCTGCGCGGGCCACTCCGTGTGGCTGCGGAGAAGCTGTGTCCTAGCTGATGAAGGGGGCACAAAGCTGCCCATGGGCACGACCGCAGAGCCCGTGTTCATTCCTCACCGCTGGATCACAGGTGAAAACCTCCCAGTGGTGTGCACTTGTAATGGTTAACTTTTCTTTTTTCAGTTGTGGGGCTTGAACTCGGGGCCTGGGCGCTGTCGCTGAGCTCCACTTCTGTAACAGTGTTGAGTGCCACCTTGACTGGGTTAAGCAGCACTCAGGAGCTTTGTGTGTGGGTGTGCCTGTGAAGATTTTTCTACAGACAGACCACCACAACTCTTGACCTAGTAAGTGGTATAAGGCACTGATGGTTTCCCAAGTTGGACAGACCAGGTGCCAAGCTCATACTTGTAATCCTGGGTACTCAAGAGGCTGAGAACAGAGGATCGTGCTTCTAAGGCAGCCTGGCCAACAGCCTGTGTGTGACACGCTCCCATTCACCACCAAAATGCCAGAGTGGAGCTGTGGTTCAAGTGGTAGAGCAGCAGCCTTGAGCAAGAGCTCAGGAACATCACCCAGGCCCCGAGTTCAAGCCCCAGGACTGGTACAAAAGAAGAAGGAAAGAGAAACTTGAGCAGACTGTTGAGAGGTACAAGTGTGGAAGGTGGGACCTGGCTGGGACAAGCGGGTCACCAGGGGGAGTCACAGGTGTGCCCCTTCCTGCCACTGCTCTGCGCCCCGCGTCCTGCCCAGCAGCCAGTGAACAGCCTCCAGACACGCCTGCTGCCCTAGGTGCTGCCCAAGTAACCGCGGAATGAAGCGTCTCGAACAGCCAACTAAGTGCCTGCTCCCTTAGGTTGTTTCTGTCAAGGATTTCATTAAAGTGACTAGAAAAGAAAATAACACTGTCCCACTACCCTGCCTCCTCACTGACAAGTTAACTTACAATGTCCTGAGCACTAATGGAGCACTATCTCCTTTTGTAAAATGTTTGCCCCCCACCGCCTGCACATGCGAGCGTGTGTGTGGGGGGGGGGGGGGTATTGAACTCAAGGCCTTGAATTTGCGTACTGAGTACTCTACTACTAAGTCAAGCCTTTTGCCTAGTTTTCACTTAAGGCATTTCTGCTTATTGCTGAATTCTGTTTTGGATAAGGGATCTACATCATTATATACCCACTGCAAACGCCGGCCTGCTTTCTGTGCCTTTTCAGGTTCCACAGTGCCCTTCAATGAACAAACATGCTTCAGGTGGGTTGGCTATTTATCTCTTTGCTCTGAGATGGGACTCAAACCAGAACTCACTTTCCACTCTTTGGCAGGAGCCCTACCACCTCAGACACTTCTCCAAACCCCAGGGGTTTTCATTTGGAGAAAATTCAAATATTTTATCTTTTCTTTTTTTTTCCTGTGGTGCTAGGGTCAAACCCAGGGATATACACATGCTAGGTGAAATGCTCGCTGATTGAGCTACACACCCTAGTCCATTTTCTTTTCTTTTTGGACATAGGGTCTTCCTATGTAGCCTAGGTTGGTCTCAAACTCAAAAATCCTCCAGTCTCCACTTCTTGATAACCGGAACTACAGAAAGGTGTCACTGGACCTAGCCCAAAGCTGATTCCTGTCTAAAACAACATTCGCCTAGCCAAGGTTATAAATATATTCAAGTAAAAATAAGCAAATGGGCTGGGCCAGAAGCTACGCCGGAGGCTGGGAGCTGAGGATCACTGCTCAAAGACAGCCTGGGCAGTAGCTGGGGCTCTTATTTCCAATTAAATCACAGAACAAGCCGGAAGTGGCACTGTGGCTCCAATGGTAGAGAGCTAACCTACCAACTCAGGGACAGCGCCTAGACCCAGAGCTCAAGCTTCAGGACGGGAGGGGATAAAAGGAGGACTAGAGACATAGTTGAAGTGGCAGATTTTTCTATAAAGGGCAAGGTGCCAAGCTCTGCCCAATACCACCAAAGTAAATAAAAGAATATCCTTAGTTGGGCACCCTCAGTCAGGAGACTGAGATCCAAAGATCAGTAGTTCAAAGCCAGCCCCGGCAGGAAGGCCCATGAGACACTTATCTCTAACCACCAAAAAAGCCAAAAGAGGGGCTGGGGATATGGCCTAGTGGCAAGAGTGCCTGCCTCATATACATGAGGCCCTGGGTTCGATTCCCCAGCACCACATATACAGAAAATGGCCAGAAGTGGCGCTGTGTCTCAAGTGGCAGAGTGCTAGCCTTGAGCGGGAAGAAGCCAGGGACAGTGCTCAGGCCCTGAGTCCAAGGCCCAGGACTGGCCAAAAAAAAAAAAAAAAAAAAAGCCAAAAGAGGAGCTGTAGCTCCAGTGGCCCAGTGCCTCCCTGAAAGAAGCAGCCAAGCAAGGGGGCTGGGAGTGTAGCCTAGTGGTAGCGTGCTTGCCTCGCATACATGAAGCCCTGGGTTCCATTACTCAGCACCACATATACAGAAAATGGCCAGAAGTGGCGCTGTGTCTCAAGTGGTAGAGTGCTAGCCTTGAGCAGGAAGAAGCCAGGGACAGCGCTCAGGCCCCTGAGTCCAAGCCCCAGGACTGGCCAAAAAAAAACCCCAAATACCACACTAGCTTAGGAAGGAAAGTATAAGACTCCATAAAATAACCAGCAAAAAGCCAGGCTGAAGGCATGGCTTAAGTCACAGAGCACAAGTTAAGCAACCAAGCCAAGCAAGCATGAAGCTCACAGTTCCAATCCCAGTGCCAGGAGAAAAAAGCAAGGCTTCACAGCTTAGGTGTTATCATGAGGTGACTGACCACACAGCCCACGGTGTCAGTGCTCTCTCCATGTTTTCCTTGGCTTGGCCCGTCAGGCACTTTCTCCTTAGACCAGTACCCTAAGGACTCCGTCACGCTAGCTCTGCGGGGCTCTGGGGGGGACTGCCCCGGCCGGAAGGTGCGCACCCCCTGCGTACGCCTGCTCTCTGGGATTGCGCCTACCTCACCCACCCCGAGGCCGAGTCAACAGCACTGCTGGTCTGCATCACCACACTGTGACCAGACGGCGACCACACCCAGTGAGTACAAGCTGCTGCAGCGGCCCGTCTGGACGTGCCACTCCTACGGGGGAAGAAGTCTCGGGGATCGCAAGGACCACGCCGTGACCCCACACAGATACTGTTCAGATGGAGGCACTCTCAGCCCCAGGCGCCGCGCACAGCAGGAGGGTCAGGGCCACCTGACCAGAGCCATGGCCATGGCCACAGGCTGCACCCAGGCCAGAAGGCCCCTGGGTTTCTGAGGAATAGAGCACATGCTCGGGCTTTGGGCTCAAGCGCTATGGCGAGTGGGGTGAGGATGTACTTACTACAGAGCTGCTCAATGGTCGCCCACTGCTCAGACTTCTTCCATGTCTGGGCCAGCTCCTCATTTCTGGTCCTCACAGCCTCTAGCAGCAGACTGATGCTGTCCTGTAAGAAGCCAAAAGGAAGCTTCTACCTTGTTCTAGTTAAGGGTGACTGCTAAAAGGGTTCTCTTCCTTACCTTCAAGACCTACTACAGAGTAAATAAAACCTATGCTGGGCATGGTGATGCCCACTTGTAATCCCAGCACCTGAAGGCAGAGGCAGGGGTTCTGACTTCCAAGTTAGGCCATACAGCAATTTCGAGGCCACCCTGAGCTATTATATAGCAAGATCTTGCCTCAAATAAGTAAACAAAACGAAACCTTAGAGGCTGTCAACGTGAAACAAAATTTGCCACAACTTAAGTGACCCAAAATTTACAGTCTCAAGTGAGTATCTGTACCTAGAGAACAAAACAACACACATCCTTGGTACTGGAGGTGGAAAGAGATGGATAGGAACCCAGGGTTGTAAGACCGGCCCGTCTCCCTCTCTTTACCCTCTGCTCTTTTGCTTCTCTAGCCAATCTAGAAACAATACACTATATCCTAGACCTCCAAGGTCAACATACAAAAAATTAAATTTCTACTGAGACTGATGAAGCCTTCAAGGGGTCAGGAGAGCTACTGAACGTACTTCATGCTGAGGGCACCCCTGCCCGCTCGCCGTGGAACCCTCACGAGTCAGGCAGAACAGGTGACTACAGGGTAATATTCACTCATGACTAAAGTGTGTCCTAACCGGTGATTGAAAGCAGTCACATTAGCTAGCAAGGCGGCCCTGCTGCACAGGGCCACGCTAAGAGCCCTGACCCTGCTGCACAGGGCCACGCTAAGAGCCCTGACCCTGCTGCACAGGGCCACGCTAAGAGCCCTGACCCTGCTGCACAGGGCCACGCTAAGAGCCCTGACCCTGCTGCAAAGGGCCACGCTAAGAGCCCTGACCCTGAGGCCGGATGGCTCCTCACCGGGCTGACCACCACGGAAGAGCGGTGGATTTAGATGCGTACGAGAGGGTGATGGGTCCCAGTGACTCACACTTGTAATCCTAGCTACCCAGCAGGCTGAGATCTATGGACTGTGAGGCCAGGGACATGAAAGTGCATGAGACTTTTTTTATAATCGCTCACAGGGCATGAACACAGGGCCTGGGTGCTGTTCCTTGAGCTTTTTTGCACAAGGACAGTGCTCTACCACTTTGAACCACAGCTCTACTTCTGATTCTCTGGTGATTGAAGGGAGATAAGAGTCTCACATACTTTCCTGCCTGGGCTGGCTTCAAACCATGATCCTCACAGATCTCAGCCTCCAAAGTCACTGGGGCCTGGCTCTCCTTGAGTCTCCTAGCTCTAATTAACCACCAAAGAGCCAGAGGCAGAGCTGTGGTTCAAGTGGCAGAGCTCTAGCCCTGAGATAAAAAGCCCAGGCCCAGATTTCAAGACACGCACACACACACACGCACACGCACACGCACACACACATACACACATATGCATATGTTGCTTAGAGACAAAGCAGAACAAGATAAACCTAGTAAGAGGGAACGGCTACACGCTGCCCAACCCAGAAACTCCTGAGGGGAGTTCTATCACCCCTGGGGGAGGCGCTGAGTCAGTGCCATCAGAAAGAAACTCACTCCACCCTCCAGCATGTCCATGGGTCTCAGGCAGAGAAGGGCTGCTTGAGAAGACCTGTCCTGCCTGCCACAACCCAGGCAGCGGCTGCCTGCTGGGCCCTCACCGTGCTCACAAAGCACCTGCCATCTGTGTGATGCACATCCTAACCATCTGACACTGTCTTAAGGATGCAAACTGGCCGGGAGTTGGTGGCTCAAGCCTGTAATCCTAGCTATACAGGAGGTTGAGGAGAAACAAAAAAAAAAAAAAAAAAAAAAGCCAGAAGTGGCACTGTGGCTCAAGTGATAAAAGTGCTAGACTTGAGCAAAAAGGAGCTTAGGGGACAGCAGCAAAGCAAAAAGTTCAAGCCCCAGGACCAGCAAGGGAAAAAAAAAAAAGACCCAAGCCATTGGACCAGCGCTGGCTCAGAGGCTTTGTTACTAAAGCCATAGGGATGGAGACTACACAGCAGGCCCTCCCGGGCCAGAGGGCATGGCTCCTTCACCAGTGCTCTCTAGTTGACGATAACTAAGGAAACTGCCATTGCTGTGAAGGCTGAGGGTGAGAACACCCACGTCTCCATCCACACGCCACGTGGGCAGTTCCCGCAGGCCTGCATATTTGCATATGCCCATATGCAGAAGCAGAGAGATGACCCTCAATACCAAGCCTTACCGCAGCTTCCTGACACCCAAGTGAAATGAGAGAGACGGGCTACCGCAGCCGGCCTGTACCTGCAGAGGCATGACCTCATTGGTGACTAGAAACAGCAGGAGGTGGAAGTCCGAGATGGTATCCAAGAACACAGATGAGGTATTCTGGGACAAATAGGTGGCCAAACTATGGAAGTCCTGGAGAGGGGACAAGAGACAAAGAAAACACACAAACACTCCGTTACAATGCCAGAGCCTGGAAGAGAGCTGCTCCGACTATAACACAGACAGAATTAATGCTGGCAGGCCTCCTCACCCCCGTTTCCTACGACCACTGAGAAGGTGCAGGAAAAGAGGTACAGAAGGCCACAGTCAAGGCTGACAACTCCAGCCTCCCCACAGAAAGTCCCGAGCCCACCTGAATAACCGGGGTGTGTGAGAGCTGACCCACAGGCAGAAAACAACTCCTTCACCCAGAGCTGCAGAGCAGGGTGGGGAGGAGAGCCCGCTGGCCTGCCTAAACGCACTCCTCTGTGGGTACAGGAGGGAACAGGGAGGAACGACAAGAACCACCGTCACACAGCCCATCCATGTGCAGCAGGACCCCATGGGACCCCTAACGGGCCACTCGGGAGCTGGCAAGCTCCCCATGGCTCTGGCCAGGGTCAGACAGGGCTTTTCCAGTAGATCAGCACAGCAGAGGAAAGCCCATGACAGGCGATCCTCATTCGGGCACCTTCTGAAACAGGTGCAAAGCACAGCCCAACAGCCATGAACACATTAACACAAGGCAGGAATCGCCAGTCAGGCCTGGCCTGGCCTGCCCTGCCAGGGAGGGGAGGGCAGCGCAGGACACGGAAGCAATGTGCCCAAGAGCACAATGCGCCAGGCAGACCACCTAAGGCCCACAGCTGGGTCAGTCTGACAAGTCAGGCAGACCAGCAAGGCCACCTCCACACACACATCTCAGCCAGTCACAGAAGGGGGTCAGCAGAGGACACAGAGTGACGAATAAAATTTGATAAGAGAATGGAACTTGTGGCAAGTCTGTGGCCAGAGGTTAGGGCAAGATTTACCCTGTGGTTATTCATTACCTAGACAGGGACAGGGCACTCAAGAGATCAATGGTGCTCTAGGATCTTTGGAGATTCGTCTCCAATTAAAAGCACAGTTCATGGGCCTGGGAATGTGGGAGAGTGCTTGCCTAGCATGCACCAAGCCCCAGGTTCAATTCCTCAGCACCACATAAACAGAAAAAGACAAACGCGGTGCTGTGGCTCAAGTGGTAGAGTGCTAGCCTTGAGCACAGAGAGGCTCAGGGACAGAGCACAGGCCCTGAGTTCAAGCCCCAGGACCGGCAAAAAAATAAAAAATAAAAATATAGTTCAAGTGGTAGAGTACCAGCAAACGGAACTTACGAAGCTCTGAGGAAGCCTCAGTAGCAGCACCAAAAATAAAAAGCCTTTGAGAGGGCTCACCACAGACTTGATCAGCGGGATGTAAAAGTGTGGCACCAGACCAATGCTAGATAATCAATTAGCAGTTTAATTTTAAACTTTTTGAGGACTGGGCATGTGGCTTAGTGGTAGAGCACTTGCCTCCCATGCATGAAGCCCTGGATTTGATTCCTCAGCACCACATAAAAAGAAAAGGCCAGCAGTGGTGCTGTGGCTCAAGTGGTAGTCTTGAGCAAAAGAAGCCCAGGGACTATGCCCAGGCCTTGAGTTAAAGCCCCAGGATTGGGGGGAAAAAAAAACAAAACAAACAAAAAAGAATCCAAAAGCCCAATATCTTGAAACAAAGAACTTACCTGTGTCTCACCCAATACATCCCGGTTTTCAATAGGAAACGGATTTTGAGAAATAGAAAAAGTGTAAACTGGATCCTTGGGGAAGGTGGTTGTGATCTAATGAACAAAAAAACACAGTGTCATGAGATGTGCTGTAAATGGTTTAAGCACACTCATGTGTATTCAACGGGCAACTTGCACATAGACAGCAACTCTGAATCCTGTAAGCTTGTGTCCCAGGATATAGTTAGTGATGAGTGTTAGTCCCAAATGAGAATCTGGAACACAGATGGTGGGAGACAAACTGAAGAATGGTGTTTAAGAATACCTCCACCTGGTCTGGGAACGTAGCTTAGCTTAGTGGTACAGTCTTGGATAGCATGCATGAGGCCCTGGGTTCCATTCCTCAGTACCACATAAACAAAAAGGAATATATAAAATAAATAAAATTAAAAGGAAAAAAAGAATACCTTCACCTGGCTGGGTGCTGGTGGCTCACACCTGTAATCCTAGCTACTCAGAAGGTTGAGATCTGAGGATCCTAGTTCAAAGCCAGCCGGGGCAGGAAAGTCTGGGAGACTCTTATCTCCAATTAACTGCCAGAAAACCAGAAGTGGTGCTGTGGCTCCAAGTGGTAGAGTGCTAGAGCACTAGCCTTGAGCAAAAGAGCTCAGAGATAGTGCCCAGACCCTGAAAGGCCCACGACGGACAAAAGAAAGAAAAAAAAACAAAAAGAAAAGAAAAGAAGACCTCCACCTGGGCATCTCCTGGCAGCCTTCTGGCACCCCACTGACCTGCTGAGACCAAATGATTCTCATGCCATCATACTTGCTCTGCCCAAGTCTAACACGAGGTCAGTGTGCCTCTGGTCAAGCCAATGCAAGGACATGTTTTGGAGGAGACCAAAGACCAACAGGGGGCGCAAAATTCACGAGCAGAGTGGCCAGTACTGGTCTGAGAGTGACCTTTTGCCTTCTGCATCCTGCCAGGGCTGCTCCATGGTGCTCTGGGGGACCAGTTGGGGTGGAGAGCTTGTCAGCCATGAACCAAGCCATGTGGCTCTGATGCACTTAACAAGAGGGCCTGTTCACTCTCATGAGAAATCAACAGAAGCTTCTGGAACAGGGGTACATGTGCAGATGCCCTTCCTCACAAAAGTAACCAAGTGTGAACTAGCAATACCTCTGGCTGACTTAGCAGCCCTTTGCATCTGCACTCGACACTATTAACAGTAGGCCAAGCCCCTTCCAGGTTTAGGGTAGGTAGTTATTCTGGTTCCTGAGGGAGTATTTCTAAGGGGTGAGAATGTTGTTCTGCTTTCTGTATCAGCAAGCTGTTTCTGGATGTAGCTGTGCTGACAAGCACATGACTCCTGAAGTACTCAAGGATGGACATGTGAGTAGACCCATCAGTGCTGCCCCTGACCCAAGCCAGAGTCCTTTACAGACAAGCCTGTTCCGCAGTCGGCCAAGCACGCACACTTGGACACAGGGCTTCCCTTTACGCATCTGGGAGACAGGTAAAGAGAGAGTGGCTCACAAATGAGGCATCCAGGGTAGGACTGGCACATATTCAGTCTTAGCTGTTTCAAAGGTGAGGGTGTGCCCGCACTGTAGACAAACGCCTACCACTATTTGGGTACTTTCTTTAAGAAAACAAAAAGGGGAGATGAAGGGCAAGTGAGGAACGGGCAGGAAGCAAGCTAGTGAGTAATCAGGAGGGGCATTCAGCTCTGCATGCATGATGGCACACGCCAACAACCCCAGCTACTGAAGGCAACTTAGCAAGATTTTGTCTTTAAAGGGGGGGGGGGGGGCTGGGAAGATGGCCTAGTGGTAAAGGGCTCGATTCCTCAGCACCACATACACAGAGAAGGCCGGAAGTGGCACTGTAGTTCAAGTGGTAGAGTGCTAGCCTGGAGCAAAAAGAAGCCAGGGACAGTGCTCAGGCCCTGAGTCCAAGCCCTGGGACTGGCACCAAAAAAAAAAAAAAGAGGGGGACCAGGCATCTGTGGCTCATGCCTATAATCCTAGCTACTCAGGAGACTGAGATTTGAGGATCACGCTTCAAAGCCAACCCAGGCGGGAAAGTCAGTTACACTCTTATCTACGATTAACCACCAGAAAACTGGAGGTGGCACTGTGGCTCAAGTGACAGAGCACTAGCCTTGAGCTGAAGAGCTCAGGGACAACACGTAGGCCTGAGTTCAAGCCACATGACCAATGAAAAAGCAACAACAACAACAAAAAAGAGGTAGCAGTGGCTCACAGCCTATAATCCTAGCTACTCAGAAGGCTGAAATCTGAGGATCAAGCTTGGAAGCAAGCCCCAGGATGACAGAATGACAAACAACAACAAAAAAATGGGTAAGAGGAGTCAGGATAGAAATGGAGTTCACTAACAGTGTACATACTGAGCTTGCAGAAGTCTCTGGATACTCAATTCCCGGTTCTCCCTCACACACCCCCTCCACACACAGAACAAAAAGGGCATTCTTTCACATGTAACATTGTGGCCTTGGAGAACTATAGAACCAAAGTGCACACATCCTAGGGTTGAGCTCTTTGTCTCACATTTATGCCCACCGTCCCACATCCAGCCTGTCCCAGAATCAGGCTGCCATGCAGATCATCCCCAGGTACTTCCATGGAATTCCAGGCAATGCCTACCATACTACCACTATCTGCAACAGCTGTCTCACCCCTAGGTTTAAAAACAGCAACAGCCCTGCTCCAGGCCTGCACAGATGGGTCTCTGGGGCCAGACAAGGAGCACTCTCTTTTGGGCACTAGCTTTAAAGGGGCTCCCAAGTCTCACTTCCACGGGGACACAGAACTTGGGTACCACCAGGTTGAACTTCTTTTACGGGAGAAGAAAAGAAGGGAGAGGAGCTGCAGAGAGAAGATTTTAGGAAGGTGATTCTAAATCACACAGACACCTCCTATGAGTATGTTCCATCAAACTGTTTTTATCTTAATTATACCCTTAGCAGTCTAAAAAACAGATGCCTTTATGGCCTAGGTAATAAATACGTTCTCTGGAGCTGTCAATTAGAATGGAGCACTGATGGGCGTGGCTCTGGGGGACTGACTGCTCCAAATGCAATGATATTTTACTGCCTGAAACACATGGCATCCCAAGTCCAAATGCAGCCTGAATAGATACAGGCAGAGCAGCAGTGCAGGACACAGCTACCACCTGCTCCTCTGGAAAGCTCTGGCAGGCAGTGACACCCCAGCTGTGCAAAGTCATTAGACTTTGTCCTGTGGCACTGGTTGTTCTGCGGTTCATACCACCACATGGCTTCCAGAAAGGAGCAAGGACTCAGAGAGGATGCAGCAGAGACAGCCATTCTCCTTGAGATCTGCCTAGAAGATCACACGTACTCTTCTCTCCTCAAGGGTACAGAGTCACAGCTGCCCATCAGAGCGTCATGGCTATCCAGCCCAGGGAGGAAAGTCCGTGAGATTCTTATCTCCAATTAACCACCAGAAAACTGGAAGTGGCTCTGTGGCTCAAGTGGTAGAGTGCTAGCATTGAGCTGAAGAGGACAGGGACAGTGCCCAGGCCCAGAGTTCAACACCCATGACGCCCCCCCCCCCCAAAAAAAACCCCACACATTTATATACATATATATATACATACATATATATATACATACATATATATATACATACATATATATATACATACATATATATATATATCCTGAAACTGGGGCTGGGAATGTGGCTTAGTGGTAGAATGCTTGTCTAGCATGCAAGAAGCCCTGGGTTTCATTCCTTAGTACCATATACATGGGAAGAGGGAAAGCCAGAAGTGGTGCTGTGGCTCAAGTGGTAGAGTGCTCCCCTTGAGAGAAGGAAGAGGACGAGGAGGAGGAGGAGGGAGAAGGAGAGAAGAGGAGGAGGAGGAGAAGGAAAAGCAGCAGCAGCAGCAACAGCAGCAGCAGCAGCAGCAGCTCAGGGACAACACCCAGGCCCCAAGCTCAAGCTCCAGGACTGGCAACAGAACAAAGCCAACTTTCCAAGAACAATGATGGGGGCTTAACCATTCAAATGCATTCCCCATTCCCCAGCACTGCACAGGGCAAAGGGAGAGCTCTAGCTCCCACAGCCTTCTCTGGAGTCACCGCCCTTCGGCAATCCTGACCTCCCACATGGCCATGGGGCCAGCCAGGGGGCCTGAGCTCGGGACGCACTTACGTCTATGATCAGGTACTCCACGGGCAGCGGGCGGGCCAGCTGGGTGATCTCGTTGCCAAACTTATCTATGTCCTGAAACATTAAAGGGAATAACTGCTGAGTGAATCCAACCAGTGACAACGCTCCTTTCACATTTATATCTTACCTTTTAAATTATTACAGTTCTCTCTCTCTTTTTTTTTTTTTTTTTTTGCCAGTCCTGGGGCTTGGACTCAGGGCCTGAGCACTGTCCCTGGCTTCTTTTTGCTCAAGGCTAGCACTCTGCCACTTGTGCCACAGCGCCACTTCTGGCCATTTTCCATATATGTGGTGCTGGGGAATTGAACCTGGGACCTCATGTATACGAGGCAAGCACTCTTGCCACTAGGCCATATCCCCAGCTGCTCTACCATTTTGACCCAGGGCTCCATTTCCAGTTTTTAAGTGGTTAATTGGACAGAAGAGTCTCATGGGAACTTTTCTGTGTGGGCTGCCTTCAAACTGAGATCCTTAGATCTTAACCTCCTGAGTAGCTAAGATTGCAGGCCACTGGCGCCTGGGTTTAGATACTAATTCCTAAAAATCTTAAACCTCTGAAATCCCAAATTTATGGAAGCGTAGTACTTACAAAGTAACTAGACATGCACAAATGAATACACACACACACACACACACACACACACACACACACACAAATAAGCAGACATGGAAACCCCCACAACCAATCTGTCAAAGTCTAAATTTGCTTTGCTTTGTCAGATGAACAGAACATAAGGTTTAATTATGGTGAAAAAGAGCTAGCATAAATGTTCATTAATCATAAAATGACAATTAGATCGGATTTATGTCAAATATGCTGGGTTCAAATAAAACTCTAGAAATAAATTCATAAAAACTGAGCTTTCATTAAAGATTTACAAGAGGGGTCATATTATCTACTGAAATAATCACTTCAAATTATAGAAATCATTCACTGAGCCGTATGTATGTGTGTGTGAACACACACACACACGCTGTTTTAATTTGCCTGTCAGGCTTTGAACTTGGGACCGGGACACTGACTCTCAGCAATTTTTGCTCAAGGCTAGTCCTCTACCACTTTGAGCCACAGTACCACTTTCTGTTTTCTAGTAGTTAATTAGAGATTTGAACCGCCGCAAGCACAATCCTCAGATCTCAATCTCTTGAGTAGCTGAGACTACAGGTGTGGCACACCAGGGCTCACTGAGTGATATATAAATTATATATCCATAGTTTGCCATTAGAGGGTCTTATATAAAAGTTTCTTTCTAATAAACCTAACCAAGGAAGCAAAGGGCCACTATAGCAAAAGCTGTGAAAAATCAAAGAAGACACCAGGAACTAGATCAGAAGAAATATGGCGAAAATGGCCACACTGCTAAAGGCAATCTACAAATTCAATGCAAAACCCATCAAAATTCCAATGTCATTCTTCATCAAGATAGAGAAAGCAATCCAAAAATTCTTACAGGATCCAAAAGATTGCAAGTAGCCAAAGCAAATCTGAGCAAAAAAAGCAATGCTACAGCCGGGCGCTGGTGGCTCACGCCTGTAAACCTGAGATCTGAGGATCACAGTTCAAAGCCAGCCCAGGCAGGAACGTCCATGAGACTCTCACTCTAACCACCAGAAAACACAAGTGGTGCTGTGACTCTGGGGTAGAGCGCTACCCTTGGGCTGAAGAGCTCAGGGACAGCGCCAGGTCGTGTTCAAAAGCCCCACAACCAACAACAAGAAAAGGCAATGCTGCAAGGATCCCAATTCTCAACCCCAAACTTTGCTATAGAGCTATAATAACAAAACCAGCTTGGTACAGGCATTGAAATTAAACCCGATAGCCAGTCACCAGCAGCTCCCTCCCTCCTATAATCTTAGCTACTTAGGAGCTGAGATCTGAGCACTGTGGTTCGAAGCTAGACAGGGCAAGAAAGATGTGGATCATCTCTACTAAACTACCACAAGAGCCAGAAGAGGAGGTGTGGCTCAAGTGGGAGTGTGCTAGCTTTGAGTAAAAGAAGCTCCAAGACAGTGCATATGCCCTGAATGCCAGCTCTGGACTGGCACCCACCCCCAAAAAGCAGGGGGGGGGGGCCTGAAGACCAATGAAATAGATTAAAAGGTTCAGAAATAAGCTTATCTACTTACAGTTACCTGATAATCGATCAGGAAGCCAAAAATATATGTTGGAAAAAAAGCCTATTTAACAAATTGTGTTGGGAAGACTGGACATCCCTATGTAGAAGACTGAAACTGGATCCTTGTCATTTTGTACTATAATCTCAACTCAAAATGAATTAAAGACATCAATGTCAGACTTGGTGTCTTGTCTTTTTTTGTCATTCGTGAGGCTTGAACTCAACACCTGGGTGCTGTCCCTGAGCTCTTGGGCTCAAAGTAAGTGATCTACCACTTTAGCCATAGCTCCACTTCCGGTTTTCTGGTGGTTTATTGGAGGTAAGAGTCTCACAGGCTTTTCTTCCCTGGCTGGCTTTAAAATGCTATCCTCAGATCTCAGTCTCCTGAGTAGCGAAGTTGACAGGCCTGAGCTAGCAGCCCTCGGCTCTGATTTGAAATTTTGAAACTATTACAAACAGAAACATTAGCATTATTGGCATAGGCAAGAACCTTCTAAGTAGAGTTCCAGGGACTCAACAAATTGGAGAAGAGAACAACAATGGGATTGCATCAAACTAAAAATTTGAAAGACAGCCTATAGCCTATGCTTGGGAGAAAATCTTTATCAGCTATACATCTGACAAGGGTCTAATATCCAAAATATACAAGGAGCTCAAGAAACTATCTGTACCTAAAGTCACAATAAATACATGAGCAAAGGAGATAAATAAAAACTTTTTTTTTTTTTTTTTGGCCAGTCCTGGGCCTTGGACTCAGGGCCTGAGCACTGTCCCTGGCTTCTTCCCGCTCAAGGCTAGCACTCTGCCACTTGAGCCACAGCGCCGCTTCTGGCCGTTTTCTGTATATGTGGTGCTGGGGAATCGAACCTAGGGCCTCGTGTATCCGAGGCAGGCACTCTTGCCACTAGGCTATATCCCCAGCCCCAAATAAAAACTTTTTAGAAGAAGAAAAAATGGCTAATAAACATGGAAATGCTCAACATTCCTAGCCATAAAGGAAATGCAAATCAAAACAAGATCTCACTCCAGTAACAGCCACAATCAAGAAGGCAAACAATATCAAATGTGGATGGGGATTCACAGAGGAGAGGAAGGAACCTTAGGACTCTGTTGGTGGGAATGTAAACTAGGGCAACCAATCTGGAAGGTGGCCTGGCGAGTCCTCAAATAACTAAATATAGGCTAGGTGCCAGTGACTCACATCTGTAATCCTAGCTAGTCAGGAGGCTGACATCCCGTAGTTCAAAGCCAGCAGGGGAAGGAATATCTGTGAGATTCTTATCTAAAACTAACCACCAAAAAGCCAGAAGAGCAGCTCCCAATCAAGTGGTAGAGCACTAGCCTTGAGCAAAAAAGATCAAGAACAGTTCAAGCCCCAGTACTGGCACATACACACACATACACAAACATACACACACACATACACACACACACACACACGCTGGGAATATGGCTTAGCGGTAGGTAGAGTGCTTGTCTTGCATGCATGAAGCCCTGGGTTCAATTCTTCAGCACCACTTAAACAGAAAAAGCCAGAAATGGCGCTGTGGCTAGCGTTGAGCAAAAGAAGTTCAGGGACAGTGCTCAGGCTGATTCCAAACTCCAGGACTGGCAAAACAAAAAACAAAAAAACCCTGAAATGAAATGACTAAAAATAGAACTATCCAATGATCCAGCTATATTCTCTTAGACATCTACCCAGAACATTACAAATCAGGATAAAGACACTTGCATATCCGTGTTCACTGTTGTAAAATTTGTGATAATCAAGTTATAAAGACAGCTCCATGCCCTACAACAGATGAGTGGATGCAGAAAATGTGGTACATATACACAAGAGAATTTTACTCATTTATCAGGAAGAATATTATGTCATTTGCAGGGAAATGATGTTCCTAAAAAAACCTTGTTAACTGAAGGAAGTCAGGCTCAGAGAAACAAACTGTGCATGTTTTCTCTCGTATGTGAAAGCTAGGTCTAAATTACAAACATACATAGTAACATGCATAGGACTCTATGCATATATACATTGACTAAAGAATGGTAGGAGCTGGGGATGTGGCCTAGTGGTAGAGTGCTTGCCTCACATGCATGAAGCCCTGGGTTTGATTCCTCAGTACCACATAAACAGAAAAGGCCAGAAGTGACACTGTGGCTCAAGTGGTAGAGTGCTAGTCTTGAGCACAGAGAGGCGCAGGGACAGTGCCCAGGCCCGAAGTTCAAGCAACAGGACTGGCAAAAAAAGAATGGTACACTTAGGCCAACAACTGTTTCAACAAAATCCCAGGAAGTTGAAACATGTTTTTTGAGGGAAGGGGAAAGGGAGAGCAAAGGAATGGTGTGAGAAAGAGTGATTAAAGGCAGTCATGATATTCAGTGTACACAATGTAAAAAGTGGCCTAGGTAATTTGAGGGTAGGGACGGGAGGGGCAAAGAGGAAGAATGATGGAAGGGGTGACGACATTGAACTCAGAGCCTGACATATGGAACTGAAACTTCTTCCTAAGATTACTTAATTTAAAACAGTTTACAGTTATTCGTGGAGGCGCTCGGACCCCAAACGGCTGCCAAGTACATGTGTTTAAGGTGTGCCCGTGAGGCTGTTTCCAGTACATCCTCACCTCTCAGAACACCAGAGAGCCATGCAATCCTAAGTCAAACCAAGCCCATCACCCTAACAGGACATCACTGGGTCCAACTCCCCGTTTCTTAGGCCACTCTCCTCTTAGCAATCACCCCGCTCCGGGCCGTCTCCTTCCTGGGAAGCTCAGATGACCTGCCACCCACCCGTGGTAAGGATCACTTGTTCGATGACTCTGATACCTGCAAGAGGGCCTCACAGAGGTAGACCTGCTGAAGGGGTTCCTGCGCCCCTAAAGAGGCAGTTTCATGATGGAGGAGATATTGTTAGAGGCAGGAATCAAATCGAATCAAACTAAATCACCACTTCCAAAAATACAAGATTGCCCCTACAAGATATAACCTGCAACAACTCACACATAATTAGCCCATCTGGAATTCATCTTCAAATCTAATTAAGCTCTAATATGCAGAAACATTTTTCCAGCACCTGTTCACTTTAATCTTCCCCTCTAGGGAATTTTCTTGCTAAACGCCCCTCTTTCTTGTTCTTTGTCATGCTATTCTCGTTTAAATTTAACTACCCAATTGTACCTTTTCTGCTCCCCAAGAAAATAAAGGTGTTATGCCCTCTTTTCTTCCCTGGGGAAAACCAGGTAACGTCTGTCCTCTCCCCGACGCCCTCGCTGAAATGTTCTTGCCAGCCAATTCCAAGCCCTACACAGCGTTTTTAAAGGCAATTACTTTTTATGGGCTTTAGCAAATGTCAGACAGAATATGCTAGGAGGAAGAGGTCTTAAGAATGCCAGCTGCCACCGTGTCAGCAGTTTGAGCTCCACGCGGGGCAAGACACCCAGAGAGTGAGAAACTGTCCCCCGTGCCTCACTAGGATGCACAGGTGCAAGGCCCCGACACCCCACCGGAAGGTGGGGGCCGAGACTGGTCACCCCACAGCACACGCACAGGCTGTGGGGCAGAGCGACAGAGGCTCACGGATCGGAGGACATGGGCAAGGCTCTGAGCACGCGGCCTCAATGTGGGGAAGGGGCAGGACGGGACAAGTGGCATCGGCAGCACTGATCGGAAGGGTGCTCAGAACACAGTCTCTCTTTCTTTCTTTTTTTTTTTTTTTTTTGCCAGTCCTGGGCCTTGGACTCAGGGCCTGAGCACTGTCCCTGGCTTCCTTTTGCTCAAGGCTAGCACTCTACCACTGGAGCCACAGCGCCACTTCTGGCCTTTTCTATATATGTGGTGCTAAGGAATCGAACCCAGGGCTTCACGTATGCAAGGTGAGCACATTACCACTAGGCCACATTCCCAGGCCCCCACAGTCTCTCTTAACATCAAGATGTCCAAGTCAGGGGCTGGGAATATGGCCTAGTGGTAGAGAGCTTGCCTCGTATACATGAAGCCCTGGGTTTGATTCCTCAGCACCACATATAAAGAAAATGGCCAGAAGTGGCGCTGTGGCTCAAGTGGTAGTGCTAGCCTGAGCAAAAAAAAAGAAGCCAGGGACAGTGCTCAGGCCCTGAGTCCAAGGCCCAGGACTGGCAAACAAACAAACAAACAAACAAAGATGTCCAAGTCATTCCTAGAGTACTTGCCATGCCTGGTCCAGGTTGGATGCCTCTTACAAAGGCCTACCTGGTATGCACAACTGCACACAGCACAGTTGTCCCCTCTCGACAATGAGGAATGATAGGTCGCAAAGTTTATCCCAAAGCTCCAGCAGAAAGTAAAGCCAGTATACATTCAGAGCTCAGGTCCCAGGCTACACCCTGTGCTCTGACCCTCACCCTGGCACTGCTGTGTAAACTCAGAGTACGTACAGACCCAACTTATGCTTCCTAGACTGACCCGATGCTTCTGCCTTGGCCCTGACAGTACATTTGCCATTTGCTCTGCAGGGGAAGAACAGAAAGTACTCACACTTGAGGGACATGAAATCCTTTCCTAGAATGGGACTGGGCTACTGTGCTAAGAGGCAGGAGACACGGGAACCATGGTGCAGGGTACCAGTAGTTTATGGCAGTACTGCATCATCTGGACAAACATCTGAGAATATCTCCAATTAACCACTAGACAACAGGAAGTGGTGCTGTGGCTCCAAGTGGGAAAGCACTAGCCTTGAGCAAAAATAGTTCAAGGACAGTGCTCAGGCCCCGAGTTCGAGTTCAAGCCCCATGAATGACCAAAGCAAGGTGACAAATCAGTTTGCAAATACTGAAGTTCACAACCCCAAGGTACTCCTCCCTGAGATCAGGTCAGCAGAGACTGCAGGGGTGGGCAGGACAGGCATGGAGGGCGGAGTCTGAATTCAGACACCAGCGCGGCCACTGCCGCTGGGCTGGCTGCGCTCCCCTCACCCCATGTTCTGCTCCCTGGCGCTCAGTCATGCCTGACCGCCAGACACTGGTTTGTTCCCGGGCTCTTCCCCGTCTTTCTGCATGACATTTGCATGTCCTCAAAGGCGCAGCCCCCCGCACCTTCGTATGAGTCTTCTGGGATGAAGACTTCCTCCCTGGTCTCCACTGCCAATATCATCGTCATCCACTGCATCTCAACATGGTGGTCCCATCCCTGCCCTCTGCCCTGCCGCCCCTCACTTAGGCAACATGGCGCCTGATGCTTGAGGCTGTCAGAAAGTCTCCTTCTCCAGTCTACATCAGAAGGAAGGCTCCAGATGAAGAAGGTTCCTCTACGACTTCCCTGCCTGCCATACGCACTGCACCCCCAGCCACGCTCCAGATAGACTGGATCCTTGGACACACACACTGCTCTCCAGGAGTGGGTAGGAGCCTACCACTCTTCCCAGCTTAGGTTGTGGGGTGCCTGCTCTGCCCCCACAGGCTCGAGGGGAGGGGCCAGGCGTGACTTGCTCGCTGCTACAGGTGCAGGGCCCAGGTGAGCTCCTCACACGATCAAGCCTGGGCAAACACAGGGTCTGGATAAGCAGAAGAGAGAGGCAAGTCCCCAGCACACGAGAAGAGAGGGGTTACCAGAGGCTGAGAGGCGAGTCCCTCCGCCTTTAGACCTCAGGCTCTGGGCTCTCAATGGTGCTTCACCACCACCACCACCACCATCACCACCACCACCACCACCACCCCACCCCCCTACCCCACCCTGTGCTGGTGGTACAGGTTCAGGGCATATCCAGACCTGACTCATGTTTTCTTTCTAGACTTCAGCGGATAGAAAAGAGGGGCCAAAAATATGGAAACAACCCAGATGCCCCTCCACAGATGAATGGATCCAAAAAATATGGTACTTATACACAATGGAATACTACATAGCGATTAGGAATGGTAAAATATTGTTATTTGCAGGGAAATGGTCAGAACTCGAACAAATAATGTTGAGCGAGACAAGCCTAGAACACAGAAAACAAAGGGGCATGATCTCCCTGATATATGACTGTTAACAAAGGGAGACGGAGAGACAGTAGAGACCAAGTCTGTGAAACAAAAACTGCTTGTCAAATAGTATTCCCCACAGGATTGGGGCAGCGACACGACAGTATGTAACTAAAACCAAACAACTACTCAACATATAAAGGTCAAAAATTGACCTCTCAGGGGAATACAATAGCTCAAAAGCTAGGTATGTACGTTCATATAAGACTACTGTTGACATATTGTCTAATATCGACATTGCATTTAAAGCCCTAGGCGAACTTTCTTGGGCGTGGCCACATGGCTACTGTATATGTTCTTGATACATTGTATATTGTATATATGTCTACCTGACCTAGAGAAGGGATAGAAAAACAGGGCATAAGATATCACAAGAAATGTACACACTGCCCTACTGTGTAACTGTACCCTTTTTGCACAACACCTTGTCAAAAAATTTGTGTTCAATTAATAAATAAATTAAATTAAAAAAAAAAAAGAAAGAAAAGAGGGGCCAGGGGCTGGGAGAGTGCTTGCCTTGTATCCATGAAGCCCTGGGTTCGATTCCTCAGCACCTCATATATAGAAAAGGGCAGAAGTGGCGCTGTGGCTCAAGTGGCAGAGCGCTAGCCTTGAGCAAAGAGAAGCCAGGGACAGTGCTCAGGGCCTGAGTTCAAGCCCCACTACTGGACCAAAAAAAAAAAAAGAGAGAAAGAAAGAGAGGAAGGAAGGAAGGAAGGAAGGAAGGAATGAAGGAAGGAAGGAAGGAAGGAAGGAGAGGCCAAACTCTAGGTGCAGCCCCAGGTTACCTTTGAATTCATCACCATGAAGCTGATATAAAACAGTATGTGGGAGGGCAGGGTCCCCTCCCAAAAGAGCTAGCAATACTGGAAGGGCACAACTGCGGTGGGGGTTGTTCTGATTCCATCCAGAGTGCCAGCGTCTGAGAAATCTGAACAAGCTCCAGAGGTTAAGTTAGCAACTCTATGCACAGAAGGGCCTTGCCAATGCCTTGAGCACACACACATCCCATGGCACCGGGAGAGAATACTCATTAGACCTGCTACCACTGCATGAACTCCTGCGACCTCACAGGACGCCCTGTGAGTGCTGACTGTAGAGGCGGTGCTCCCAAAGCGACAGAGGCAGACGGGGGTGGGGGGGGGAGGGTAAACAGTTTTTCTTTTGATGAAGCAGCTGGCTGTGTGGCTGGGAAGCTTCTAACTGTACCGTTGTCGAGGAAAACAAGTGCTGCATGCTTGGCTATACAAGTCTGGTGTGAACAGAGCTATAGGTCTCTTCTGTGCTTTGCAAGCAATCAGGCAGACAGTCCTAACCCTCCCCAACAAAAACACCTGTTGGCCCTGGGGCCTACATGAGGCTCACAGCTGCAGCCTCCCAGACAGATGTGAGGATAACCAGGCCTCTGAGGTGATCAAGCACACAGAATCCCCCAGGGCATTCCCTGATAGCCAGGTGTCCTCCCTGAAAGGGCCATCTGCCACTTCTACCTTGCCTGCTTGACACATCAGCTACTGTAACAAGGACTTAACACAACTATGTGTACTTAGGGCAGAAACCTATTTTAAAGTCTTCTATTGTGTCTTGTTTGTTCAATTTTCTGTCTTTGGGGGAGTAAGGGGGATAAGAAATGGAAGAAGAGGGCTGGGAATATCTATCCTGAACAATAGAAACCAGGATACGACACCTGCACTCCCATGTTCACTGCTGCACTATTCACAATAGCCAAGCTATGGAAACAACTCAGATGCCCCACTACAGATTGACGGATGGATCCAAAAATTGTGGTACCTATATACAATGGATTTTTACACTGCCATTAGAAGGGATAAAATAATGGTATTTGCTGGAAAATGCATGGAACTAGGACAAATCGTGTTAAGTGAGACAAGCCAAGAACAGAGACAAATGGCATATGGTCTCCCTGATATGTGGGTGTTGCAAAGAGACAGAACAAAGTAAACAAGTGTCAAGATACCAGATACAGTAACAAGAAAAAGAGGACACAGAATGAATGGAAAGTGTGTGAAAATAATAATACAGCAGAAGGACCATCAGCTACATCGGCCCCTAATAACGAAGCAACTCGTGTGGGAATGGGAAGGAAGGAGTGAGGCAAGGAGGGAACAGATGTGACTTAACAAAAGGAAAGTGATGTACATATCATCCTAAATGGAGGAAATGATTTTAATGTTCAAGTTCACAGACTTGTTAGCTATGTAGACCAGAATGATAATCTTCATCATAGTGAAAGTTAAAATGTGTACCATGAAATATATGTAGTAACTTAAACCCAATTAAAAAAAGACTGTAAGATTATGCACTGTTTAATTGCTTTGAGAAAGATTCACAAAGCAATCCAATATGAATCAGAAAAAATCATTTTACATGGAAAACCCAAAGAAATTTAGATCCTTGAGATGAAAAGAAGATCTAGTTTAACAAGCTATAATAAAGAAACATTTTTTTTCCTTAAAAGGCGGGGGGGGAGCTGGGAATATGACCTAGTGGTAGAGTGATTGCCTCATACACATGAAGCCCTGGATTTGATTCCTCAGCACCACATATATAGAGAAAGCCATAAGTGGCGCTGTGGCTCAAGTGGTAGAGTGCTAGCCTGGAGCAAAAAAATAAAAAGAAGCCAGTGACAGTGCTCAGGCCAAGTTCAAGCCCTACAACTGGCGGGGGGCGGGGGGGGGAAGGTGGGCTGGGAATGTGGCTTAGTGGTGAAGTGCTTGTCTAGTATGCATGAAGCCCTGGGTTCGATTCCTCAACACCACATACACTGGCACTGTGGCTCAAGAGGTAGTATGCTAGCCTTGAGCAAAAAGAAGCCAGGCACACTGCTCAGGCCCTGAGTTCAAGCCTCTGGACTGGCCAAAACAAAATAGTTTCTTTGCATGTATGAAAATGAAAACTTCTGAAATTGAGATTTTTTTTTTGTTTTTAATTTTTATTTATTTATTTGCCAGTGCTAGGGCTTGGACTCAGAGCCTGAGCACTGTCCCTGGCTTCTTTTTGCTGAGGCTAGCACTCTACCACTTGAGCCACAGCACCACTTCTGGCCATTTCTGTATAGGTGGTGCTGGGGAATCAAACCCAGGGCTTCATGTATAAGAGTCGAGCACTTTACCACTAGGCCATATTCCCAGCCCTTGTTTCCATTTTTTTAAGATTGCAAACAGGGCTGGGAATATGGCTTAGCGCCAGATAAAACTATAAAAATAACAGATAATTAAAGAAATGCCAATATTGCATGACAAAAGGGAACACAATTCTGAAGTGCAAGAAGCATACAATGACATATGGGAATGAGAGTGAACTCCAGGCTGTGTCAGTGGCTCACACATGTGATCCTCAGTACTCAGGACACTGAGATCCAGAGGATCGAGGCTCAGTGAAAGCCAGCACAGGCAGGAATACTCCATTCCCAGCAAAGATGAACACCAGCCATGATCACAAGCAAGCCAAACAAGCACAAGGCCCTAAGAGTTCAAACCCCAGTTCAATTAAAAAGGTAAAGAAGGGGGCTGGGGATATGGCCTAGTGGCAAGAGCGCTTGCCTCATATACATGAAGCCCTGGGTTCGATTCCCCAGCACCACATATATAGAAAACGGCCAGAAGGGGCGCTGTGGCTCAAGTGGCAGAGTGCTAGCCTTGAGCAAAAAGAAGCCAGGGACAGTGCTCAGGCCCTGAGTCCAAGCCCCAGAACTGGCCAAAAAAAAAAAAAAAAAGGGAGAAGGGTGTGCTGGGAATATGGCTAGAGTGCTTGCCTAGTACGCTGAAGCCCTGGATCAATTCATCAGTACCACATACACAGAAAAAGCTGGCTGAAGTGGTAGAGTGCTAGTCTTATCCAGGGCCTTAGTTCAAGCCCCAGAATTAGGCAAAAACTCACAGTAAACTATACCTAAAGATGGGATCCAAAAGCTTGTCCTTTAAGATGAAAAGCAAAACAAAACTCTCATTCCTGTCATTAACAGTGCTGGGAAACAAAGCCAGCCCACTATGCCAAACAAACCTGGAGAAAGAAACCTAACACCTAACGCCCTGCCTAGGTCAAATGGCTGTGTAGAAACCTCGCTGCAGAGCCTTCAGCAGAGCTGCTGATGCAAGACTTACCTGTTCCAAACAGCAATGGGTGAAGGCCTCATTTTTACAGTGCTGCTATCTTGAAGCATACAGAAAAATGAAGTACCTAAGAATGACCTGACAAGGCAAGGCCTTCACAAAGTAACCCAAAGCCTTCTGGGAAACATTACAGAACTAAGTGAAGCACTTAAAAGTCCAGAGAGATCACAGCCCTGGAAGTCTGGGAACATCAAGGACTCTTCCATTTGGTATAACCTCAGAGGCTAACATGTGATATATTATGACAGATAACACATCATAAAGTAACAAGAAGAAGAGAGTGCTTTCTTTCACTGAACAATCCTCAGATAAGTGATCATCCACATGGCTAGGAAGGGCAAGAAGGTATTGGGAGAGCCTTCGCTTTGTGAGCCTAATTACCCCACAGGGAGTTAGTTAGGAGAGCGTGCTGGCTTGGGAGATTCCACAGGTCCAGAAAGTCAAGGCATGGAGAGGAGAAAGGGCCCAGAGGAAACCACAGCCAGAGGCACCGATGACACGAAGATGGATGCCCTTCTACAATATTAGGCAGAGATTATGGCAGGAGATAAGGCCCAGCATACACTCTGGCTTCCATAAAAGACTGGAGTGACTGGGTTTGAGACACAGGGATTTTTAACACCATGCTGTTCTCCACGGAACTAGCAAACTCTTAAGGCACAGAGGGCAGGATTCCTTTAAGCCTAATTAAGGCACTATGAGATAGGAATCAGACCCAAGATAATACCTATTCTTATTTTAACAGTATCAAAATGTGAACTCGGCCTGAGTAGCTATGATTATGGGAGTGGCGCCCAGCATCCAGCAAACCAGAACCTTCTGATAGATCCACTCTATTTCCTATAGCCTTTCTGAGCCCAGAGGAAGTCTTAAGGCGGTGTCTGCAGAATTCCTAGAGGACGTTGTCCACAGGTGGAGGAGAGCCAACAGCAGACGCCCGTCACGCTCCCTGCAGGAGGAGGGACCCTCACTGGTAGAAATGCCGTGGAGCAGCACACACTACAGACTCACACCGAGGAAAGATGAGGATCCAAAGGATGCACAGAAGGTAAAAATGCCAATACATACTCAGAGGAAAGATTAAGCAAATCTGCTGCATGAAACAGGTGAGAGAGAAGACTGATAGAAACAGAAGAACAGTCAGTAACTACATCCTGTATTTCCACCGAGGCAAGTTAAAAATGGGCAGACAGATGGCTAGGAACGTGGCCTAGTGGTAGAGAGCTTGCCTTGCATGCATGAAGCCCTGGGTTTGATTCCTCAGTACCACATACATAGAAAAAGCTGGGAGTGGCACTGTGGCCCCAGTGGTAGGTAGCCTTAGCAAAAGCAGTTCAGGGACAGGGCCCAAGCCCGGAGTTCAAGCTCTAGGACTGGCAAAAAAAAAAAAGTGCAAACAAATGACAATGTTAAGCCAGGTGCTGAGATCTGAGGATCAAGGCTCCAAGTCAGTCTAGGTAGTCTGAGACTCTTATCTCCAACCAGTAAAAGCCAGAAGTGGAAGCATGACTTGGGTGGTAGAGTGCCAGACAAGGAGCAAAGCATGTCAGTGAATTTGAGTCCTAGGGAAGAGAAAGGGGAAGGGGAAGGGGAAGGGGAAGGGGAAAGGGAAGGGGAAGGGGAAGGGGAAGGGGAAAGGGAAGGGTAAGGGGAAGAGGAAAGGGAAGGACCTGAGTTCAACCCCCAGTACTGGTAGACCAGAAAAGGGAGGGGAAGAGAGGAGAGGGGAAACTTCTAGCAATGAAATAATTATGTCTGAAATCGGTAATAGTCTAGAAGATTAATAATGAACCTGAAGACAAAATAGGAACATACAGAGAAAAAGAAGATTGAAATAAAATGAACAGAGGATAGCTGGACGCCAGTGGCTCACACCTGTAATCTATCTACTCAGAGGCTGAGATCTAAGAATTGTGGCTTGAAGTCAGCCCAGGCAGGAAAGTCTGCGATTCTTCTATCCAATTAACTAGAAGTGGCACTGTGGCTCCAGTGGTAGAACACTAGCCTTAAGGGAAAACAAGGTCCGGTATAGTGCCCAGGACAATGACTTCAAGCCCCATGACGAGCACATACACAAGCACAAAAAAAAATCTCCCAAGGAGAGGAATCATAAGTAAATATATAAAGTACTTGTGGTACGCAGAATTCTAAGAAGGGTCTTATACACCTGTCATTTAAAAGTAAAATTACTTGCAACGATCTGATTTATGTCACATATCTAAATTCAGAGCATGTTGTTCTCCATGCCGCCGATATCTAAGTAGCTGATAACAAGACCAAGAAATGTGGCAGGCACCTCAATCAACAAGCAGGACCCCTAAACACAATGACTGACTAGTACTAGTCCAGAATCACCAGCATCGGAGGAGTCCAGATCAGGTGCACACTGTCCTTTACATAATGAAATTTTTGTACCCCTGCTTTTTTACCTTATAAAACACATCAGGCACGTACTGCTCACTGCTGGACTCCTTGGCATAGCCGAGCTCAGGAGCATCCTTGCACGGTAGGAGACACTCATCACGGACCAGTGCCATGCACTGATTAGACACCTGGTATCCTTCAAAATGGACCTGGTTGTCTGGACCACCTGCAAGAGACAGACTTTCAAAGAGAATCTACTAAGACATTCAGAACCAACCTATGCATTTTACTCTTCTGACCAATGGAAACAAATGCTAGGGAGTCCGTCTTGGGTTACCGGGCTGGCAGCTACATGAATGAGGCCTGGACAAACACTGACAGCCTGGATCTCCAGTCACAGACCCCAAACACAGGGCCACCCGTGACACAGTCCCAAACCCAGACAGCTAGACGGCTACATGCTCCGATGCTCCAAAGCTGTGCATCATGTACATGGCCTCCAGTCGTTAGCAATTTCAAGATATGAGGACAAAACCCTTCGTTCCACGAGCTTCAGTATCCAAGTGAGCAAGAACAGCATCCGAAGGGGAGGTATCAGGTACAGGGGAATGAATAAGAAAGACAGACTCTCCAGTTGGGTTGGTTGGCTGGATTTTTTAGACAAGTCTTGCCATGTGGCCTGGGCTGGCCTTGAATTTGTGGATCCTCCTGCCTCAGCCTCCTGAGTGTTGGGATTATAGATGTGTGATACCATGCCTGGCTGGAAAATATTTTCAATAAAACAGTCCTAGCACTGCCATCATATACAGCAGTTCCTACCTTAAAGAAACTTATGGGGGCTGGGAAGGTGGATTGGAGGCAGAGTGCTCGCCTAGCACGCATGAGGACCTAGGTTCGATTCCTCAGCACCACATATACAGAAAAGGCCAGAAGTGGCGCTGTGGCTAAGGTGGTGGAGTGCTAGCCTTGAGCAAAAGAAACTCAGGGCAGTGCCCAGGACTTGAGTTCAAGCTCCTTGACTGGCAAAAAAAAAAAAAATTTAAAAGTCTATGTGGGGGCTGGGAATGTGGCCTAGTAGTAGAGTGCATGCCTTCCATACATGAAGCCTTGGGTTCGATTCCTCACCACCACATATATAGGAAAAGCCAGAAGTGGCGCTGTGGCTCAAGTGGTAGAGTGCTAGCCTTGAGCACAAAGAAGCCAAGGACAGTGCTCAGGCCCTCAGTTCAAGCCCCAGGACTGGCACACACACAAAGAAAACCACCCCAAAAAATAACCACCTTTGTGGCCACCTCAGGTCAGGGCTCCAAGCACCACTTCTCACGCTGTGGTGGTATGGACAGGACCTCAGATCTGTGAATGACAATGAGGTCTCCTCAGAGTTCACCCAGGCTCACAGCCAATGCACTGCCCTCCAGCATTCCTTCTTTGCCAAACACGCTTCCAGAATCAGGGCTCTATCAGGACAACTCCAGTGTTCACTATTCTTGTTTTTTGTTCGCCAGTCCTGGGGCTTGGACTCGGGGCCTGAGCACTGTCCCTGGCTTCTTTTTGCTCAAGGCTAGCACTCTACCTCTTGAGCCACAGCGCCACTTCTGGCCTTTTCTGTGTATGTGGTGCTGAGGAAACCCAGGGCTTCATGCATGTGAGGCAAGCACTCTGCCACTAAACCACATTCCCTGCCCAATGTTTACTGTTCTTATATCTCTAGAGAACAAGAAATTCTCATTATCCCTAGTTCAGTTTGACAAAAACAGACATTTGTTGCTCAGGAAACAGAAACTCAGTCTATCCAGCTTCCAAACCCACATGAGAAACTTTACTTGATGGCCACACATTCAGAAAGGGTGGAGGATGTGGACAAAGCAGGCTGCTCCTCTTTGCAGGAGGTCAGTGGAGGCTGGCTGTAAACAGCTGCATCCTGGTAGCTCCAAGCATCCTGTTCCTGAACCTAGCAGTTTCTCTCTGGTCCTAACTCAGGACAACCGCAACACACCCAGACTCAGCTGTGCAGCATGCTTGTTATCATGAGCAGGGCCCCACATGAGAGCTCACAGGCTCTGACAGTGCAGGGCCAGGGCTCGAGGGGTGCAGGGGTCCACACGAGAGCTCACAGGCTCTGACAGTGCAGGGCCAGGGCTCGAGGGGTGCAGGGCCCCACACGAGAGCTCACAGGCTCTGACAGTGCAGGCCCAGGGCTCGAGGGGTGCAGGGGTCCACATGATCAGTGACATTTCCTCAGAGTTACAAATCTGCACTCATCTTCAGATCAGTCATTGAAGTACTGACAGGTGAAAAGAGAAACATGACCTCTGAGAAATGGAACCAGTGTTGTAAAACCCTCAATGAAGGAAGGAAGGGGGGATATTGATCAAGAAGCACCATACTCAGAACCTGATTTATGGAACTGCAGCCCCTTTGCACAACTAAATAATAACGTGGGACTCCACCTCAGCCTCAGTGGCTAGGCACAGTGGCTCACTCATCTATCTCAGCTACAGGGCAGATACCACTGCTGGGGGTAGGGTGACGCACAAATAAATGGCCATCCCCTGCATAAAGTCAGACTACCTCAAGAATAACTACACACAATTAATTAATCAACTAATGTAAGTACACAAGGCTAGGCACTGCTGGCTCACACCTGTAATCCTAGCTACTCTGGAAGCTAATATCTGAGGATAGTAATTCACAGCCAGCCCAGGCAGGAAAGTACATAAGACTCTTATCTACAATTAACCACCAAAAAAAACTAGAAGCAGAGCTGTGGCTCAAGTGGTAGAAGACTAACCTTTAGCACAAAAGCTCAGAGACAGCCCTCAGACCTTGAGGTTCAAGCCCCAAGATGGCATTAAAAAAAACCCCACAAATAACCCCTAGAAGAACACTGTAAGCATGTGAAAAACCAACAATGAGATCCTAATACCTAATCTTAAGTTAATAAAAAAAGGGAAAAAAACCCACAAGGAACTAACTGGCAGAGAACAAGTGATAGAGAACCTGCCTAGCAAACTCCAGACCTTGAGTTCAACCCCAAGTACTGCCAACCAGTCAGTCAAACAACATCAATCCTCATGGTAGTCTCCAAAGGTATTTCACCAAGACAGAAGTGGGAATGTCCCTCCCCCTGTAGAGCAGGGACAATGCCCTGTGCTCTGGAACTTATTTAACCTTGTAGAGAGAGCCACACACAGAGACTGAGATGCCAAGGCCACTGGGAAAACTACCTACCTAACTTCTCACACGGAGCAC
The DNA here is from genome assembly GCF_023159225.1 of Perognathus longimembris pacificus. Taxonomy (NCBI): domain Eukaryota; kingdom Metazoa; phylum Chordata; class Mammalia; order Rodentia; family Heteromyidae; genus Perognathus; species Perognathus longimembris. The sequence continues at coordinate 55,681,751 of NC_063177.1, forward strand.
ACACACAGAGGTAGACTTCAGGGGCTAGAAACGGGCACTGAGAAGACGAATGGAGCTGCTGCTGAATTTGAGGTGTATGTCTGGCTCTGAAAGAGATCCTCAGAAAGTCACGTTCACAGCCCAGGAGCCATCTCCGCGATGCAATAGCCTTCCTGACTCCCTCTGGTTCACTCAGGCAAGTCGTCACACACAACCACACCAGAGGAGTGTGCAAGGGCGGCAAGGGAGCGGGCTCATGGAAGGAGCCTGAAAACACACAGCTGTACAGCTTTCCACTCTATCAAGGGGTTCAGGAATGGGCCTGTAGCAAGTGCACTTCCTAGCACCTCCCAGATCCCCACTTGTTCCCTGGCTAGGGACGCTAACACAGGACAAATAGTTACAAAAGCTGCCCCTCAGTTTAGGCTCTACATCATAATGGATCATCATTCTGCAGCTGGAGAAGATGATAAGAAACAAGCATCCAGATGCAAAAGGACAATGAATCAAGAACTTGTAGTAGATGGGGTTAATAGAGCTGGGGTAGAGCACTTGCCTAGCATGTGGTAGGTCCTGGGTTCCATCCCCAGTTGCAACAAATAAGGACTAAAAAGAAGTTAGTCACTGCCTCAATAGTTTGATATCCTTCCTGTAAGTGCCATTTTTGGAGGTAAAAACTTCAAGGACAATGCATATGATTTCTAAACTCTCAACAAGAGGTATGACTCAATAATTGAAAGTGGCAAGCCCCAAGCTAGAAACTATTTATAATTTTTAAATGTGCCAGTTCTTTTGGCCCATGGGACAATTTCCCCATAGAAACAGTAATTAAAAGGGCTGGGTTACCATGGAAGCTCATAGGCGCCCAGAACAGTCATTCTCAGTGAAAGACGTTCTAGAAGAGGCTGAGGGTATTTCTGCTGTCTCACTGGCAGGGCACTGACAATTTTCATACGCTTGGGGAGTTGAAGATAGCAGGTCCTGCCAGGTACAGTGGCGCTCCACACAAGAATCATTCCGTACCCCACAGGAATAAGCAAATACAACCCTATGACGATCTTAGAATCAATCCTATTTCATAAACAAACCTGAAAACATCTACACCGTCTCAACCTCCACTTGGTTTTTGAGGAGTGATTAGCGTGTGAGCTAAGGCGGGGGGGGGGGGGCGTCTTGGCTTTCCTTAGCTAGCGAGACCACCATGGAGCATCTTGGGAGACCACGGCCCTGCTGGCCAGCATGGCAGTCTGAAGGACCATACAGAAGCCCCCTCACCTGAGATCTGTTCTATGCCATCTGAGTCCTAACGACGTTAAGCATCAACCGTCTTTGTCACTGTGTCCCCTGTATCACAGTTAAGTATTATTACCCTGCGTCTTTGTTCTCCTTGTAGGCAGACTAATGCATCATAAGACTTCCACATCTGTAGTGTGTGTCAAAACATCCCAGAAAAGAAGGTGGAATCTGACAGGCATGAAAACTAGCAGCCTACACCACCAAACCCCAAGTTTCATCCTGAATTCAGAGCCACTGTCTCCTGAGTGCTGGCCCGAATGCTGGGTCGTGGGAGGCAGGCCTCCGTGCTGGTAATGGGGACTTAACATGTCCTCTCCCTTCCGCAAGCACGGTGTGGGGCAGGAGGGAGAGCTATGAGTCAAGCACAATCTCTCTGTTCACTTTAAGGAGCCCAGCACCCATTTCCCTGGCGTCTCTACTGTCCTACTGTGACTTCTTTCCCATTAGCCTGTGGACCCTATTTCTTCAATCCTAGCCAAAACCACAACCTTCAGCACCAGACTCCAACACAATTTAGGAAAATAAGTCTGACAACTAATTCACAGGAGTAAAGCTTTACAGGTTTCATTATCAACACAAAAACATAGGAAAGATGCTGCCATCTTCTATCATTCTCAAAGAAGCAAATTCACTCTACAAAGAAGGTCCCTAGCTTACACCTGTAATGCTACTTAGGAGGCTGAGATCAGAGGATTGTGGTTTGAAGCCAGGCCAGGAAGAAAACTACTCAAGACTTCACCTTAATTTAATCAACAAACTACTGGAATGTAGGCATGGCTCAAGTGATAGAGTGCCAACTATGAACAAGAAAGATGAGCAATTTGTTTTCCATTGCTTGTTCATTTATATGTCTTTGGGAGTGGAGGGGGAGGTACAGAAATAAGTGACAAAAGGTAAACCAATGCAGCAATGGTACTCACCAGACACTAAGTTTAAAATGAACTTTACAACTTTTATGTGGAGATAGGTAGGGGAAAAGTGGAGAAGTAACATAGTCCAAAAAGACTCATACTCTTTACCTAACTTAGGCACTGTAACCCTTCTGTATATAAGCTTTATAATAATTTTTAAAAATCAAAAATAAAATAAATCTGAAAACGAAAACTGAGCAAGAATGTGAGGCCTTGAGTTCAATCCTTGGTAAAAACACCCACATGTGAAGCAACAGCAATGAATCCCCCTCTGTAAAGTAATATAAGCTTAAACAAACGAATAAGGAGACAGAAAGACAGAGATAACTGCCCTATTATGTAACTGTACCCCTTTTGCACACCACCTTGTCAACAAAATTTAACTAATAACAAAAATTTTTAAAAGAATTAAAAAAAAAGAAAGTGCTGAATACAAAACAAAACAAAAAAACACTCTTAATGAGAAATAATAAAAACTGGGGCTGGGAATATGGCCTAGTGGCAAAAGTGTCTGCCTCGTATACATGAAGCCCTGGGTTCGATTCCCCAGCCAGAAGTGGCGCTGTGGCTCAAGTGGCAGAGTGCTAGCCTTGAGCAAAAGGAAGCCAGGGACAGTGCTCAGGCCCTGAGTCCAAGGCCCAGGACTGGCAAACAAACAAAACAAAAAAAAAATCAAGAAAAACTGGCATTATTTTTTTAAAAAAAAAGAGAAAAAAAGAAAAGAGTAAAGGGGAGGGGAGGGGAGGGGAAGGGAAGGGAGGGGAGAGGAAAGGGAAAGGGAAAAAGGAAGGGGAAGGGGAAGGGAAGGAAAAGGGCTGGGAATGTGGCTTAGAAATAGAGTGCTTGCCTAGCATGCATGAAACCATGGGTTCAATTCCTCAGTACTACATAAACAGAAAAGTCCGGAAGTGGTGCTATGGCTCAAGTGGTAGAGTGCTAGCCTTGAGAACAGAGTGCCCAGGCCCTGAATTCAAGCCCCAGAACTGGCCAAAAAAAGAAAAAGAAAAAAGGAGAGAGGGAACAGAAAAGAAAACAGGGCTGGGGATGAGGCTTAATCTGTAATCCTAGCTACTCAGGAAGCTGATATCTGAGGATCCTGGTTCAATGCCAGCACAGATAGTCCTGAGAGTCTTGTCTCCAATAAGCTCTACTCAAAATAAACCCAAGTGGCCCAGTGGCTCAAGTGGTATAGCACTAGCCTTGAGCAAAAAGCTTCAGGGACAGCAAAGGAAGGAAGGGGGGGGGGGGGGGAGAGGCAGGCAGGCAGGCAAGCAGGCAGGCAGCTAAAGAGAACACTGCAGTTCAAGATCAGCCCAAGCTGGGCTGGGGATATGGCCTAGTGGCAAGAGTGCTTGCCTCCTATACATGAGGCCCTGGGTTCAATTCCCCAGCACCACATATACAGAAAACGGCCAGAAGTGGCGCTGTGGCTCAAGTGGCAGAGTGCTAGCCTTGAGCAAAAAGAAGCCAGGGACAGTGCTCAGGCCCTGAGTCCAAGCCCCAGGACTGGCCAAAAAAAAAGATCAGCCCAGGCAAAAAGTTGTTGAGACTCTATCTCAACGAAGAAGCTTTGTGTGGAACTGTATACCTATGGTCCCAGCTATATCAGAAGGTTAGACAGGAAGACTACAGTCTGAGGCTAGGCCCATGCAGAAAGCATGAGGCCACAGCCCCAGAAGAACTAAAGGGAAAAAAAAGACTAGGGATGGACCTCAAGTGTAGAAAATGTGCTTACCAAGTACAAAGCCCTCAGTTCAAAGCCCACTACTATCACAAAAGAAAGAAAAATGCTGGGAAGGAATGCAAATCATTACCAGGGAAGCAGTGTATACAACATTTTTCTGTTCTGTCCGCATTTATACCTGTGGCTACTGTAGTGACAAACTTGGATCCAAAATGCCCATCAGGAGAAAGCCGACAGATGTTGGGGTGCTTGTTCTGGAAGTCTCCTGCAGTTATGCATTCTTCTGAACTTAGAAAGTAAGTGTCCTAAAACAAGAGAAAGGGCACATAAACTTCACAGCAGCATGTCAAAACAAACCGTTTATTCTTTGGAAAGTATTAAAAGCTAAATTCCAAGCTCTCCAAGTCTACACTGACACAAATACTTGGGAGGCCTAGCATTACAGTGCCTCGTCTAAAAGCCACCCACTCCACGGGTCTGTGAAGGCGAAGGGACTTCCCTGCCACGAGGCCACGCCAGCCGCCAACTCACCTTATTTCGACTATAACGGACTGTACCCTTTCGGGTATCTTCTGAGATGAGGTCTGTGAATATCCAGCCAACCTTAATGAAAAAAAGAAAGTATGTTTTAAATAGTTCCCCTAGAACACACTGATACAGGAAGCTTGAGCAGGGTCTCCAAAGCCTGCTCTTAGTTAGGAAGCAGGTGAAGAGCGAGCAGTTCCTCAGCTACCAGGCACACCAGTGCTTCAAAACCCACTGGGCAAAACTAACAGCACCTTCTGGTGCTGCTGGGCCAGACAAATAAATACAGGACTTACTGATCCATTACCAAGGGCTCCGCTCAGCACCAGCTGTACCCAGCACTGTGGTGGGCAGGAAACTAGCCAGATGTGGCAAGGGAGAGTTTATGTTCCAATGTCAGAGACAGACGACCCCGCAAACGTTGAGTTTCCTACATGGCTGGGTATTTGGGCACATCCCTATAATCCCAGCACTAGCTAGGAAAGCAGAGGCAGGTTACTCTGAGCTCTGAGGCTAGCACGTATAAACAGGAGGTTGAAGGACGATGCGGAGGAAGAGGTGAGCGCGCCCACAGAGGCACGCCTGCATGTTCCGGCCAGCGTCAGCAGCCGTGGCTGGCAGGCACTGCGGTGGAGGCTGTGACTACTGCTCTGAGGCGATGCATTCTGTTTATTTATTTTGGTTTAGTTTTGGCTTTACGAGATGGGATCACATAATGTGGCACAGGCTGGGCTTGAACACCTGGCCTCCACCCTTCTACCTCATCCTCTCAAGAACTAGGAGTACAGGTTTGAAGCTCCTGCATAGCAGTGGGTTTAGACTTAAGGAAATATTCCCACCTCACTGAGTCAAAGGATCATAAAAGCTATCAGCACCCAAAGAGCACAAGGGCCAGGCCTCTGCCTGACTTATGCACTTCCCCCAGAGCCGCGGGCCCCAGCAACAGAGCCCAGATCCCCCCAAGGCCACATGGCTGACAGAGGCCCTATACCTTCCTCAGGCCAAGTTTGGCAGCGATCTCATCTACCACCTCAGCTTTTGGATCTTCAAGAAGCTCCAGGCTATTCTGTGTGCCAATCTGTGGGAAATCAAAGGGAGAAGAAAGTCAGAGGGCAGGGCTGGGACAGGCAGGACTCCACTCCCTCCACCACTACTCAGTGATGCAAGCCTAGTGGCCTCCTCCCTGCCTGGCACTGGCTAACCATACGCAGGCTCACACCAGGCTTTCCCTCCCTGGCTTCAGGCTGGGTGTGGGTGTAGCTCTTCAGGTCAAAGCACAGCTATCCACTGTGCATCCCAAGGTTTCCTTCGATGGAAAGTGAACTCTACACGTGGGTGGCAGCTGCAGGGTTGATGCTTGGGGACACAGCCAGAACTAATGAAGAGGCACCGCAGACTGAAGCGGGCTCACCAAGAGGCACAGTGCTCAGCTGGGGCATTGGACCAAGGGCGGCTGTGGATTGTGAATAAGGAACACTCCAAGCAGAAACTCCAGCACAGGTGTTCCAAACTTGAGTTACATTCATGAGGCATAGCATTGTATATTAAGTCCAATTCTGACAAAACAGCAAACCATTTTCTCTTCTGCTGGGTGTCACTCACATAGAGAACACCACCCCCCCTAGGAGACAGGTCAAATCTCCAACTCAGGCTTAATCAGAGGAAGACACTTGTTCAAAAACAAGTGGCATCAGGGGCTAAGGAAGGATGAACAGGAGGTCATTAGAAGTCAACAGTCTCAATTCAGACTCTCGTCCACCCACATGCTCAAGCCTCCAATGACCCTGATGGGAGTCAGCAGGCTGATTGCTGTTTCAATTATGTATTTTTATTTTTTGGTCAGTCGTGGGGCTTGAACTCAGGGCTTTCTTCTCCCCAGTCCTGGGGCTTGAACACTGTTCCTGAGCTCCTTTTCCCCAAGGCTAGGACTGCACCATTTGCACCACAGTGCCACTAAGCCACATTCCCAAACCCCAAGCCTCTTTGTGCTCGAGGGGAGCACTCTACCACTTGAGCCACGGAGCCACTTCTGGTTTTGTGTGGTTAACTGGAGATGAGTCTCACAGAGACTTTTCTTGCCAGGCTGGCTTTGAGCTGCGATCCATAGATCCCAGCCTCCTGTGTAGCTAGAATTACAGACATGAGACACCAATGCCCAACTGTATTCTTCATCTCTTTTTCCTTCCCACCCCTCCCTTGCCTTTCCTCTCTTCTCTTTTTCGGTCATAGGACTTGAACTCAAGACCTGAGCACTGAATTACTTGAGCTTTTTTTTCGGCTTCACTTCCAGTTTTCTGGTGGTTAATTGCAGCTGGCTTTGGGCCACGATCCTCAGATCTCAGGCTCCTGAGTAGCTAGGATTACAGAGGTGAGCCACCAACACCTGGCCTTTTTTTGTTGTTTTAAACTGACTCTGTTTGTAGTCCAGGCAGGCTTCAAACTAAAAATCCTCTTGCCTTAGCTCCCTCAACAGCATTGTAGAAGTATATGATCAGGCCCAGCTTGTTTGCTGAGATGGGTTCTCACTAACGTTTTGCCGGACTGGCTTTAAACCAACCCCTGCCTTGTGAGTACAGCTAAGGTTACAGGCCTGAGCCACCTCACTGGCCCTGCTCTGAGCATTCTGTTTTGGGTTTATTGGCTAGTCCTGGGGCTTAGACTCAGGGCCCGAGCACTGTCCCTGGCTTCTTTTTGCTCACGGCTAGCACTCTGCCACTTGAGCCACAGCACCACTTCTGGCCGTTTTCTGTACATGTGGTGCTGGGGAATCGAACCCAGGGCTTCATGTATACGAACGAGGCAAGCACTCTTGCCACTAGGCCATATTCCCAGCCCCTGCTCTGAGGTTCTGAAGACGTCTAGATGAGTCATGCCCTACAAGTCCTGTCACTCCTGCCTGCTGCAGGATGGAAGAGGCAGAACCACAGCAAAGAGCTAACAGCAGCTTCCCACTGTGCTGGCACCAGCAACTCACTACACTTATGAATTATGCCAGAGAATATTTCTACTCTTAGGAAACACAACCATACAGTATTGAGAAAATAAATATGAGAGCCAGGTACAGGGGCTCATGCGTGTAATCCTAGCTACGCAGTATGCTGATCACATTTCAAAGCCAACTCAGGGAAGAAAGTCTGTGAGACTCTCACCTCATATTAACCACCAAAAAACTAGAAGAAGAACTGTGGCTCTCTAGTTGGTAAAGTGCTAGCCTTGAGCAAAAAAAGCTCAGTGACAGCACCCAGGCCCCAAGTTCAAACCGCAGAACCCGCACACAAAAAAAAGTACAATAAATGTGTATGCCCTTTGCATAGACAGCAACGGAGAGAATACACAAGAACATGTGAAGCAGTGAAAAGCTCATCTTACACAGCCTTCAAACAACAGCAGACATGTGCATCATGTGTAAATGACAAGCCCTGCCCTGCGCTCGCATACCTGAGGAGGTTCATAAATCGCAGCCACTTCCGCCCTGATGCCCAGGGGAATGTCCTTGTGCTCCGTGTACCGTCCATACAGGTACCCGAAGTGCTGGTGCCCCGTCTTTCTCCAGAAGTCAAGGAAGCGGTCAGCAACCGTGTGATTCTCAAACATGATATTGTCAACATGTCTGTATTTCTGTAAATTAACAACAGTGGACTAAAGGAAGACATTGAATCCAATCTGCTTTTCTACACCAAACCATGCCAAAATATCTACTATCTAGTCTCTTCTTTATCAACTCCAAAACGGGATTTTAGGCCGGTCCTGAGGCTTGAACTCTGGGCCTGGGTGCTGTTCCTGAGGTCTTTCTGCTCAAAGGTAGTGTTCTTTCTACCACTTGTGTCACAGCACCATTTCTGGCCTTTTCTGTGATAAAATGAAGATAAAAAGAGTCTCAGACATTCCTGGGCTGGCATTGAGCCATGATACTCAGATCTCAGCTTCCGGAATAGCTAGGATTACAGTTGTGAACCACTCATGCCCAGCTTTTATCCTCTTTAAAAAAAAAAAAATAGAGCCAACAGCCTGGGGGAAATCACTCAAGAAAGAGCACTTGTCAAGTATACACACACAAGTACAAGCCCATACTAAATAACAAAACATTTTTCAGCCAAAAAAACTCAGAGGGCTGGGAATGTGGCCTAGTGGTAGAGTGCTTGCCTCACACACATCAAGCCCTGGGTTTGATTCCTCAGTACCACATATGTAGGAAAAAGCCAGAAGTGGGGCTGGGAATATGGCCTAGTGGCAGAGTGATTGCCTTGTATACATGAAGTCCTGGGCTTCAATTCCCCAGCACCACATATATAGGAAATGGCCAGAAGTGGCGCTGTGGCTCAAGTGGCAGAGTGCTAGCCTTGAGCAAAAAGAAGCCAGGGACAGTGCTCAGGCCACGAGTCCAAGCCCAGGACTGCCCCCGCCCCCTCCCCCCACAAAATTTGGGACTGGGAATATGGCCTAGTAGTAGAGTGCTCGCCTTGTATACATGAAGCCCTGGGTTCAATTCCGCAGCACCGCATATATAGGAAATGGCCAGAAGTGGTGCTGTGGCTCAAGTGGCAGAGTGCTAGCCTTGAGCAAAAAGAAGCCAAGGACAGTGCTCAGGCCCTGAGTCCAAGGCCAAGGACTGGCAAAAACAAAACAAAGAAAAAGCCACAAGTGGCGCTGTGGCTCACCTGGTAAAATGCTAGCGTTGAGCAAAAAGAAGCCAAGGACAGTGCTCAGGCCCTGGTGACTGGCAAAAAAAAAAAACACAAAAACCCTCAGGAACATCTCACCTGTCTGTTCAGTGTGATGGCACTGGGTTGGCACTTGGTGCAAATGCCATTGGGCCATGGGAGATGTCCCTCGCAGCCCGACTTAATCTTACAGCTGATATTCTCCAGGGCAACAAACTTCCCCCTGTTGGAAGAGAAACAACGGAGTCACTGTGACGATGGTGAGGAGTCAGGCTGGAGACTAGAAGGGCACTGGAACAAGGTAACCTCCTCCAGGGCAGCTTTCCAGGGAAGGTACGAAAACTACCCTAGCGGTAAGTCCAGGAAGTCCTATAAGACAGCCTCATCTTCTACTGAGGCTCAACCCTATAGAAGCATGGTTTTTAGACCCAAGCCCCTACCCTAACATCCATGGGCACAGCTGGAAATGTACTGATCTAACTTGTCCACCAAAAGGAAGCCTCATCCCTTTTTAATAACTCTAACACTGTGAGCTCAGCATTCATAATTTCTAAAACATTCTTTTTATAGAAAATGTAAGAGCAATAGCTTCCTTCTCTATACTTTTAGGTAATGTAAAATCACTATTTGAAGACTGTCAGTGAGAAACCTGGATCCGGCTCTGAACTTGAAGGAACTTGTGCAGGTGTTAAGTTTTCTCCCTTCAAGAATGGTTTAATAATTCCTATATTCTTCTGTATTTTGTTTCCTTTCTGCTTTCTTGAGATGTGATGGACAAAAATTTTATGTGCCTAGTTTTACACAATGTGATGATTTTGATGTTTTATTTATTTTTCAAGTAGAAATGAAATGTATCGGGTGTTCATGTTTCACCACACACATAGGCGTGCGCACATGCTAACTATGTAATTAGCATTGCATCAGCTGGTACTTACAACTCTTTCTCAACGAGCCACAGGCACACTGGTGCCTCAGCACCTGAGCAGCCATGCTTCTGTCTCCGTACATGCCAGTAACGCCCGCAGAGAGTATTCTATGACCCAGACTGAAAAGAGACTGACCAGGCTCCTCTCATGCAGTAGTCCTCATACACTCCCTACACCAGAGAGCTCCATTGCTTCCCTACGTAAAGCCAGCAATGGGCTTCTGCTGGGTTTTTTCTTCTGTTCTAACACTGTTTAAAAAATAACTTCAGGGCTTAGAGGTGTGGCTCCAATCACACAGTGCCTGCCCAGAAAGTGCAATGCTTTGAGCTGAATTCCCCAAATACCACAAAAAAAAGTCACTTCGATATGTCTGGAAAGGGGGCTGGAAATGTGGCTTAGCCGTAGAGTGCTTGTCTCGCATGCACGAAGCCCTGGGTTCAAGCCCTCAGTACCACGAAAACAGAAAAAGCCAGAAGCGGCGCTGTGGCTCAGTGGTAGAATGCTAGCTAGCTTTGAGCAAAAGGAAGCCAGGGACAGTGCTCAGGCCCTGAGTTCAAGCCCCAGAACTGGGGGAGAAAAAAAGAAAAGAAACCAAAATATTCACTACTGCTAGCTACTTCCTGAATTCACTCAGAAGCTGAAGGAAGGCTACTGCTATGTCTGCCTCACCAAGTTTGTGAACCACTACCACTGTGGTTACAAGTTACAACAATACAGCTTCAGCTTCTACTACAGCTTTGAAACTAAGGCTGAAGAGGCAGATCACTGGGCAAAGGTCCAGTAGCCAAAGTGGGCAAGCTGAGACTACCAATGAGCGGAAAACGAAAGACGCCAGCACAGGGCAGGCCGCCGCCATGCACACTAACTTCAGGTGCGGCATAGGAGAGAAGGCCAGTGGCGTCTCCCCGGCTGGGCAATCTGTGCGGTTCTCTCAGCACTCTGGTTGTGACACAGTGTCTGCCACAGACTCTCCCCAAGGTTTCTAAAATACAGAGCAGACCTGCCTAGCAAGTGCAAGGCCCTGAATTCAAACACAAGTACCAGCAAAAACTCCTAGGATCCAAGATGCCAAGGCTTTGTACACTGTTAATTTTCCCTTCGCCATTCCCATGCCCAGTAGCTGTAACCATTCCAATATGCTAAAGGAACCTTGCTTATGCCAGAGCCACAGTAGCTGCTTACTTGTCAGCCCCTCCAGTCAGCTTACGGATGTAGGCATGAAAGGACATATGCTTCACAGGAGGCTCCAAGTGATTCAGGTAGTCTTCATCGAACGGCTGCCAAAACACACACAGGAAGTGAGCAGTCATAAGCTGGCCAGGGCACGGGAGGCAGAAGGATCCTGCTACGCAAGGGAGCAGGTGAGCTAGCCACAGTCAGTGTCCACAGGGGCAGGGAGGGAGGCAGTGTGGCTTCCTCACTAGTTCAAGATCCAAATCAAGCTTTTCTATGTGAGCCAGTTATCTTTTTAAGTCTAAAATGAATCTCTACTAAATAGAAAATGTTTTTAAGCCAAATAAGTTCCAGAAAATTTTTACAAACAAGTTACAAGAGGGCTGAGATACAGCTAAGAGGTGAAGAGAACTGGGCACTGGTGGCCTACAACTATAATCCTAGTTACTCAGGAAGCTTAGATGAGAAGACTAAGCTTGAAGCCAGGCCAGGAAAAAAAAAGCCTCAAGACGCCATCTCCAGAATAACCAGCAAAAACCAGGGTAGGTCAGATGCCAAGGACCTCATGACAGTAATCCTAGCTACTTAGGAGGCTGTCACCTAGAGTAGTGTAGTTCAAAACAAGCCTAGGCAGAAAAGTCTGCAAGATTCCATCTCCAATTAGCCAGCAAAACACCACATTGGAGGCATTGGTCAAGTGACAGAGTGCCAGCCATGAGCAAGAAAGTCATGTAAACTAGGTAGTGGTGGTTCCTGCCTATAATCCTAGCTACTCAGGAAGCTGAGATCTGCAGCAAAGTCTTTGAGACACTTTTTCTGTTTGTTAGTTGTGGGGCTTGAACTCCCCCGAGCACTGTCCCTGAGCTCTTCAGCACAAGGCTAGCTCTCTACTACTTTGAGCCACAGTGCCACTTCCAGTTTTCTGGTGGTTAATTGAAGGTAAGAGTCTCACAGATGGGGCTGGGAATATGGCCTAGTGGCAAGAGTGCTTGCCTCGCATACATGAAGCCCTGAGTTCGATTCCCCAGCACCACATATATAGAAAACGGCCAGAAGTGGCGCTGTGGCTCAAGTGGCAGAGTGCTAGCCTTGAGCAAAAAGAAGCCAGGGACAGTGCTCAGGCCCTGAGTCCAAGCCCAGGACTGGCAAAAAAAAAAAGAGTCTCACAGATTTTCCTGTCCAGGCTGGCTTTGATCCATGATCCTCAGATCTCAATCTCTTAATTAAGTACCTAGGATTACAGGGGTAAGCCATTGGAGCCCAGCTGAGACTCTTACTTTCAATTAGCTACCACAAAGCTAGAAACAGACTTTTGGCTCAAAGTGGTAGAGCACTAGCCTTGAGCACAAAAGCTCAGGGACAGCACACAGGCTCTAATTTCTACACCGCCCCCCAACAAACCAAAAAAAGTATGGGGCTGGAAATGTGGCTTGGCAGTAGAGTGTTTGCCTTGCATGCATGAAGTCCTGGGTTTGATTCCTCAGCACCACATATACAGAAAACAGCCAGAAGTGGCGCTGTGGCTCAAGTGGTAGAGTGCTAGCTTTGAGCAAAAACAAACTCAGGGACAGTACCCAGGCCCTGAGTTCAAGCTCCAGGACTGGTTTAAAAAAAAAATTATGTCAAATGAGAACACCAGGCCCTACATTCAAGCCCCATCACTGGCACACAAAAAACGGTCACCTGGAAGCATCATGGCTCAAGCGGTAGAGTGCCAACCAAGGAAGGGGTCCTGAGTTAAAACCCCAGTACAGGAAAAGAAAACCCACAAGGTTAAGGTCAAGGTTCAAAAGCTGCCTGAGGAAAATCAGGTTGGCCTTGCTTGCCAGCCCCGTTACTAGCTAATAACTCTTATCAAGACAAATCACAGGGTCCAATCAAAACAATGACCATCATGACACCGCTGTGTCACCTTTTGAAAGTGTTATGCAAGGAGCACACAGTACACCACACTGCCCTTCACCAAGAAGGCTTTAGCCACTCATACTCCACCCACAAGGCCGCTCCCACAAAGGCTCACCCAGCCTTGGTGCTATTTGCACAAGTGGGGATGCAAGGCCCAGGACCAAGGCAATCAACACATCAGTTCGATTCTCCATACTCCAGTTCAGGAGCTCAGGAAGTCAGCAGCCAACCATCCCGAGTGGGCAGGGCTCCCGTAGGAAACTCACCTCCAGCGGAACACAGTGCACACACTTTCCCAAGGGGCCATGTCGGCATCTGGAGAGAGGACAAGCAGAAGAAAGGCACAGCAAAACTTAGGCTATTTTTGTGTTGGTGTCTCCCAAGTGTTTGAACATTTAAAAGTAAATTATTCTTTAATACAGTATTTCTCTACTAATGTATTTTTTTTTATTCTTTTTTTTTTTTAGCCAGTCCTGGGGCTTGAACTCAGGGCCTGAGCACTGTCCCTGGCTTCTTCCCGCTCAAGGCTAGCACTCTGCCACTTGAGCCACAACGCGACTTCTGGCTGTTTTCTGTATATGTAGTGCTGGGGAATTGAACCCAGGGCCTCATGTATACAAGGCGAGCACTCTTGCCACTAGGCCATATCCCCAGCCCTGTATTTTTTTTTTTTTGCCAGTCCCGGGGCTTGAACTCAGGGCCTGAGCACTGTCCCTGGCTTCTTTTTGCTCAAGGCTAGCACTCTACCTCTTGAGCCACAGCACCACTTCTGGCTTTTTCTATATATGTGGTGCTGAGGAATCAAACCTAGGGCTTCATTTATCTAATTTCCCCTTACACTCTTCACAGTCCCTGCATGTAGTCCAGGTTCCTTCAAACTTGGAATTCTGCCTCAGTCTCCCCAGTTCTGATATGACAAGGATGTACTGTGCTTAGAGTTCAAGGTTGTTAGTTGCCTAGGATGACACAAAAAATAAAAGCAATACTTAAGATGCATAAGGCCCTGCGTTCAGCCTCCAACAACAAAAACAAAAGACAGATCTCAAGTCCGTTTAAATAAATAATGTTAATAGCCAGCAGTTCACACTTGTAATACCAAATTACTGTGGAGGATGGTAGCAGAAACATTGAGGTCTAAAGCTACTCCAGGCAAAAAAGTCCATCTCCAATTAACTAACCAAAGGCTGGAGGGAGCAAATCAAGAGAAAGTGTGATACACGAAGTCCAAACCCTGGAATTGGGCTGGAGGGAGAGGAATTAATAAGAAAACCAGTAACACATAGATGTGGCAAAACCACAGAATAGTGTATGAACCACCCATGTTTGGAATACGCCTACTTTGCGCACACTCAGGAGGATGCTTGGCCCTAAAGATGCTGGACATTTTCAGTTACAGAAAAGAACATTAGCCTGTACAATAAAGAGACCTGCTTATTCGTGTGAGGAGAGTGGTGAAGATAGTGGAAAGGTCAAACGGCAGTCCCTCCAAGGCTCAATCAGATCCCACTCAAAACAGGATCAGAATTCTTAGGGGGATCTGAGTATAGCATTTCAAGGGGCTGGGGAGATGGCCTAGGGGTAGAGTGCTTGCCTTGAATACATGAAGCCCTGGGTTCCATTCCTCAGCACTACATATACAGAAAAGGCCAGAAGTGGTGCTGTAGCTCAAGTGGCAAAAAGAAGCAAGTCAGTGTCCAGGCCCTGAGTCCAAGCTCCAGGACTGGCAAAGAAAGCATTTCAACACGACAGAGATGCCTCCTGATGTAGGATGCAAGCTCTTGTTGATGACAGGTCAGAATTAACACTGCACATGCACATGTTTTACAAGGGGGTGTTGAACCCTAGGAGGAAATACAAGTGGGAGTGGCAGCGGAAATACAAGTGGGAGCGGCAGCTAACGGCTAAGACTAAGTGACTCCATGCCAGCTTCAGCTGAACATGTGTGGCTCTTCCATCTAAAACATACAAGTTGCTACTGCAACAACTGGGATCCCAATAGCTCAACATTTACAGAACGAGGCGTCTTCAAAAAAAGACAGCCACTACAGACAGAGACAGATAAGCTTTGCTTACATCATTTTGCATCATTGGTTATGAATTCAGACACATTCAATTGGTATCTTTAAAAATAACTATAAATATCCTAAAATAAATGCGCACCAGCACCGGGGTTTCACATAAACCTGGTCAAAAGTGGATATTCAAAGGAGCAACATCTTTTGCAAATGACACATTCACTAGAGAGCTAAAGAGGACACATCAGTACAAGATGCCAAGTTCATTCTGTTGTTACTAAGAAGCCAAACCATGTTCTTAGACTGACAGATGCCCAAATACCATTCCCTTCGACTGCTCCCTCTCTGCCTGGGGGCTGGAGGGCTACGTAATTCAGAGGATCTCATGGTACAGTCTGTGTGTAAGATTCCTACTTTCGCTGGACAACTTTCACACCTTTTACTATGTGTACACACTAAGACATTTTACATGGAACATATTTTAAAGTTCCAACTAATAAGATGAAATGAAATTCAATATTAAAATATATGGTCAGGAGCTGGGAATGTGGTTTAGTGGTGGAGTGCTTGCCTCGCGTGCAATAAACCATGGGCTCCATTCCTCAGAACCACATACACAGAAAATTCCGGAGGTGGTTGCTGTGGCTCAAGCCTGAACAAAAAAAAAGAAGCTCAGGAAGAGTGCCCAGGCCTGAGTTCAAGCCCCAGGAATGGCAAAAAGTAAACATAAAAATAAAATAACAAATAAATGATCAGACTCAAAATTTCCATGTCATCTGATACTTATTAAGAGAGAACATATTTAACACTATCATAAGCAAGGGATATAGCTCACTGGCAGATTATTTTACCTAGCATGTGGGAGGTTAAAAAAAAAGTGAAAATGTGGGGCTGGGAATGTGGCCTAGTGGTAGAGTGCTTGCCTAGCATGTGTGAAGCCCTGGGTTCAATTCCTCAGTACCACATAACAGAAAAGGCCAGAAGTGGCGCTGTGGCTCAGTGGGAGAGTGCTAGCCTTGAGCAATAGAAACTCAGGGACAGTGTCCAGGTCCTGAGTTCAAGCCCCAGGACTGGCCAAAAAAAAAAAAAAAAAAAAGTGGCAATGTAGCCGGCAATAGTACTCAGATGGTAAATCCTTTATGTTTTAAAGCCAGGTAACATGGTACACATCTTCAACCCTGGCAATCAAGAGGTTTAGAAAGGAGAATTAAAGTTCAAGATCAGCCTGAGTTAACATATGAATACCCTGCCTCAAATTTAAAAAAATAGGGGCTGGGAATGTGGCCTAGTGGTAAAGTGCTCGCCTCCTATATATGTATGAAGCCCTGGGTTCAATTCCTCAGCACCACATATAGAGAAAAAGCGGGAAGTGGCGCTGTGGCTCAAGAGGTACAGTTCTAGCCTTGAGCAAAAAGAAGCCAGGGACAGTGCTCAGGCCCTAAGTTCAAGCCCCAGAACTGCCAAAAAACAAAACAAAACAAAATTTTAAAATTTTTTTGAAAAACTACAGGTGGATCTAGAGGCGTACGAAGCACTTACAGCTGTGGGTCTCGGCTCCTGTAAATCTTCCCGTCCTGCTTGCTGAGGTACTGATCAATCTCATCCTCCACCACATTGGGAACAAAGGGCTTTAAGCCCAGTGAGGTTGATGTCTCCATCTCTGATGAGGGTCCAGCAAGGCTTGAGGGAAACAGGAACAACAAATCGCCATGCCTGTGTGAAAAACACAAAGTGTCCACATCATCTTTTCTCTACCATATGAGCCACGCAGAACAAACTGAACATGTGAGTTCCAAGAGCTGAAAAGGGCAAACCCCATCATCATAAAAGTTCTCAGTTAATGAAGTTTCCAGTTTTTTTGGTTTGTTTTTCTTTTTTTTTTTTTTTTTTTTGGCCAGTCCTGGGCCTTGGACTCAGGGCCTGAGCACTGTCCCTGGCTTCTCTTTGCTCAAGGCTAGCACTCTGCCACTTGGGCCACAGCGCCACTTCTGGCCATTTTCCATATATGTGGTGCTGGAGAATTGAACCCAGGACCTCATGTATACTCTTGCCACTAGGCCATATCCCCAGCCCCAAGTTTCCAGTTTTAAACACGAGAATTTTCAAGCCAGGCACTGGTGGCTCATGCCTATAATCCTAGCTACTGAGGAGGCTGAGATCAGAGGACCATAGTTGGAAGCCAGCACAATCGAGAAAGTCCATGAGACTCTTATCTCCAATAAACTTCTCAAAAAAAGTCAGGGCCATGAGTTTGGCCTAGTGGTAGAGTGCGTTCCTAGCATTCACGAAGCCCTGAGATCGATTCCTCAGCACAACATACACAGAAAAAGCCCAGGACAGTGCCCAGGCCCTGAGTTTAAGCCCCAGGCCCTGAGTTTAAGCCCCAGGCAGGACTGGCAAAACAAAAAAAAACAACAAAAGAAAAGCCACGGACAGAAGCCTGAAAGAACATTTGGCCCCTGAAACGCACAGACACCAAACCAAAATGGAGCAGAGCCAGAAGTACAAGCACTAAAAGGATATATGGACTTCAAGGAGCATGGCAACAGCTCTTCAACAGATCTGCTCTTACCTCCTTTCCCGTCCATAATTCAGGAGTGACAAAACTGCCAAATTGTATTCAGAGACTTCTGTTTGCAGCAGTGAATTAGTCTTAAACATCCTCCAGCTCTAAAATACTTGACTCAGACACTGGATCAATTTTACCAAATACACTCTAAAAAAGACTGCTGTGTGCTTAAGAAAACTAACACGCAGGGGCACCAAACCCAGCAGTGCAGTAAATAATAGAAGAGGATGTGGCTCCGTGCAGGCTCTGAGCTAAGGCCAAGATCAAGAGCCTCACAGTTGTTCACTAGACAATCCCAGACCAGGCCATGAACACACCTGCCCAGCATAAGCTGCTGAAACTGCCCCATGAGACCAGATGTCCAAAGAGAATCTGAAGAACTGAGGAGCATCCGTAAGCTCAAACTAGAAAAACCCTGTCTGCCTCCATCTACCATGCAGCACAGAAAAAGGCCAGCTCCACTGAAGGGGCCTTTTCTGCCATGCTGTGGGACGGGGTGCACCTGATGCTACTGAGATCAGGAAGCCCAAAGACAGAACACAACTCAGTTACAGCTCCACAGCGCCTCCCTGTGACCACAGAAGCAAACATAAACTTTCTTTATAGAAAAGCTAAATCTGGGTCCTCAGGAACCCAAAACTGTTCCATCACATATAACTTCTCAAAAAATTAAACTTAAGAAATAAATAGAAAGATACAAAGGAAATAGGCCCACCATCAAGAGCAGACAGAAAGGGCTGAGAAGATGGCCTAGTGGTAGAGTACTCGCTTCTTATACATGAAGCCCTGGGTTCGATTCCCCAGCACCGCATATATAGAAAATGGCCAGGGGCTGGGGATATGGCCTAGTGGCAAGAGAGCTTGCCTCGTATACATGAGGCCCTGGGTTCGATTCCCCAGCACCACATATACAGAAAACGGCCAGAAGTGGCGCTGTGGCTCAAGTGGCAGAGTGCTAGCCTTGAGCAAAAAGACACCAGAGACAGTGCTCAGGCCCTGAGTTCAAGCCCCAGGACTGGCAACAAAAACAAAACAAATAAACAAAGAGCAGACAGAAATATATACTAAGATGCAGACTCAGGATTCAAGTGCTAAATTTTTTTTTTTTGCCAGTCCTGGGACTTGAACTCAGGGCCTGGGCACTGTCCCTAGCTTCTTTTTGCTCAAGGCTAGCACTCTGCCACTTGAGCCACGGCGCCACTTCTGGCCACTTCTATATATGCGGTGCTATGGAATCGAACCCAGGGCTTCATGTATACGAGGCGAGCACTCTTGCCAATAAGCCATTCACAGCCCTCAAGTGCTGAAATTCTAACACAGAAGCAAACTGCTATTAGAACAAGAACTTTCCCAGATAGAGCTGAGAGTAGTGTGGCCACTGTGAGTGACAGAAGTCCACCACCAGATTAGAAAGTGGAAAATAAGCTGGGTGCTGGTGGCTCATGCTTGTAATCTTAGCTAACCAGGAGGAGGCTGAGATCTTGAGGGTTGTGATTCGAAGCTAGACCAGGTAGTAACGGCCATGAGACTCTTTATCTCCAAAAAAAAGAAGTGGTGTTATGGCTCAAGTGGTAGAGCTAGCCTTGAGCATGAAAGCTCAGAGACAGTACCTAAACCCTGAATTCAAGCTCAAGTAGAAAAAAAGAAGTGAAAAATGGCTGAGTATTAGTGACACATACCTGTAATCCTAGCTACTCGGAAGGCTTGAGATATGAGAATCAGAGTTAGAAGCCAGGTAGGAAAGTCCATGAGATTTTTTTTTTTGGGCGGGGGGGGGGGGGGAAACGCACAACAGTCCTGGGGTTTGAACTCAGGGCCTGGGTGCTGTCCCTGAGCAAACTGTGGTTGTTAAATAACAGGACCAAGTATGTGCCCCCAGAGCAAAGAGAAAGAGGAAGTGGAGGTGCGGGTCAAGTGACAGAGGGCCAACCTTAAGTGAAAAAGCCAAGCCAGAGTGCAAAGCCCTGAGTTCACCACACACACACAAAAAGAGGCCTAGTGGTAGAGTGCTCGCCTCGTATACACAAAGCCCTGGGTTCAATGCCTCAGCACCACATACACAGAAAAAGCCAGAAGTGGCGCTGTGGCTCAAGTGGCAGAGTGCTAGCCTTGAGCAAAAGGAAACCAGGGACAGTGCTCAGGCCCTGAGTCCAAGCCCCAGGACTGACAAAAAAACAAAACAAGCAAACAAAAAAGGTGACACTATCCAAAAAATAAAACACAGAAACATACTCATTACCAGACTTATGAAATCAGAAATGGTGGCCCCTCTGTACAACATCTTAGTAACAATAAAATTGTTTTTAAAAGTAAAAATAAAAGCTGCAGAAACTGTCACCTGGAGTGTTAACCCCTATTTCCTGCATGGGAAGCAGAAAATGCTCCTTATTCTTCTTCCACTTTTCCTTACTTTAAATGTAATGCTAAAATAAAGTATACAGGGTGCCTGGGGCTATCTATGGTTCAAGGGGCAGAGCACTTGGCTAGGAAAGAGGACTTCCTGAGTTCAAACTCTAGTACTGCCAAAAACCAAACCAACAGACACAGCCAAGCAGTACATGCCTGGAACCCCTGCACTCCCAAGGCAGAGGGAAAAGATGACAGCACAGCCTGAGCTAAGAAAAAACTAAATTGTTCAAAAGCCACAGCCATGGTTTTCCCTGTACTTAGCATATACAGGCACTGTACACCAAAGAAGGAGGCGTGGCTACACCTGAAGTACAAGTACAGTGAGTGAGGTAAAGCAAACTCCAGAAGGGGTAGGGACATAGCTCATAGATCAGTGTAATATTTGTCTAGCTGGTGCTGGTAGGTCACATCTGTAATCCTAGCTACTCAGGAGGCTGATATGAGAGGATCACAGTTCAAAACCAGCCTGGGTAATCAAGCATGTGAGACTCATCTTTAGTTAGTCACAGTAAAAGCCAGAAGGGGAGCTGTGGCTCAAGTGGTAGAATGCTAACCTTGAAATAAGATCAAGGCCTGCAGAAGCCTAAGTTCAAGCCCCAGACCTAGACAAAAATAAAGGCTACTACATGTAAATCCATGGGTTCCATTCGCAGCACCAAAAGACAACACGAAACAACAACAACAAAAACGCAAAAGCTCTAGGAAAAGATGACTCCTGTCACTCTGGAAAAGGTCACAAACAACAGTAAAGGTATCCAGTAAAAAGTCTGTGGCTGTGGAAGAACAAATAAATGAATAATAACTTTGTCTTTTTTTTTTTTTTTTCCAGTCCTGGGCCTTGGACTCAGGGCCTGAGCACTGTCCCTGGCTTCTTCCCGCTCAAGGCTAGCACTCGGGCCACTTGAGCCACAGCGCCGCTTCTGGCCGTTTTCTGTATATGTGGTGCTGGGGAATCGAACCTAGGGCCTCGTGTATCCGAGGCAGGCACTCTTGCCACTAGGCTATATCCCCAGCCCCCCTGGCTTCTTTTTGTTCAAGGCTAGCACTCTGCCACCTGAGCCACAGCGCCACTTCCAGCTTTTTCTATATACGTGGTGCTGAGGAATCGAACCCAGGGCTTCGTATATATGAGGCGAGCACTCTACCACTAGGCCATATTCCCAGCCCCTATAACTTTGTCTTTGTCCCTAGTTATCCTGAAGGTAACCTCACTACTAGAACAGAACAATGTTTTGACTAGTGAACAAATACTTGGCCAGCTGCATATTACACTCTCAGTCTAACCCCTAGTGACCACAGAGTTAAGAGTGAAGGAATTTTTGATTCTTCCATTTCTCCACACGGGGGGGGGGGGGGGGGCCGGGGAGGAGGCCCCCAAAATATGCATATATGAAAAAAAGCCAAAAAAATAAAAATTAAAAAGGAGCCGTCACTGACAGGGAATCTTAACTAGAGAAAGAAACAGGACCAAACTGGCAGGCTTGGCGGAAGCAGAGCTGGCAGCGTCCCAGACAAGAAGGTACCCCAAAACATTTGTTCCTATGCATAAAGATGTCTTTGGTGGACTTGGGGAAGAGGTTGTTAGAAGCAGCAAGAAAAGGCCAAGATGACGAAGTAAGAACATTAATGGCAAATGGTGCCCCATTCAGCACAGACTGGCTTGGAACATCGTCCCTCCACCTTGCAGCCCAGTACGGCCATTATTCCACAGAAGTGCTCCTTCGTGCAGGTGTTAGCAGGGATGCCAGAACCAAAGTGGATAGTACTCCTCTGCACACGGCTGCTGCTGATGGACATGCCCACATCGTGGAACTGCTTGTCAGGAATGCTGCAGATGTGAACGCCAAGGACATGCTGAAGATGACAGCTCTACATTGGGATACAGAGCACCACCATCGAGATGTTGTAGAGTTATTTATCAAGTATGGAGCTGACGTCCACGCTTTCAGCAAATTTGATAAATCTGCCTTTGACATAGCGCTGGAGAAGAACAATGCTGAGATTTTGGTCATCCTCCAGGAAGCAATGCAGAATCAGGTGAATGCTAACCCAGAGAGAGCCAACCCTGTGACTAACCCTGTGACTGTGGCTGCTCCATTCATCTTCACCTCAGGAGAGGTGGTTAACCTCGCTAGTCTTGCTTCTTCAACCAACACCAAAACAACCTCAGCTAATTCAGAGGAGCTCAAAGGGAAATTCTGTTGATTCATCAATCCATCAAGTAGTGGACAGTGGAGGCCAGAGAGTCATCACCATCGTGACGGATGGAGTTCCTCTGGGTAATATCCAAACTGCAATTCCTGCTGGAGGCATTGGCCAGCCATTAATTGTAACTGTGCAGGATGGACATCAAGTTCTAACTGTACCTGCTGGTCAGGTTGCAGAGGAAACTATAATTGAAGAGGAAGAGGAAGAGAAAGAGGAAGAAGAGGCAGTGAAGTTGCCATTGACAAAGAGATCAAGGATGGAAGAAATAACAAACACTGGGGAAGAAAGCAAGGAAGGCAACAAAAGAGAATTACTACAGCAGCAATTACAGGAGGCCAATCGAAGAGCTCAGGAATACCGACACCAGCTCCTAAAGAAAGAAAGAGCAGGAGGCAGAACAGTACCGCCTTAAACTAGAGGCTATGGCCCAACACCAGCCTAATGGAGTTGATTTCACCATGGTTGAAGAGATAGCTGAGGTGGACACTGTAGTGGTAACAGAGTGGGAGGTGGAAGAAAGAGGAACAGAAGTCAGGAGTTCAGGAGGCACCACAGAGACTAACACTGGAGTTTCCATAGAAACTGTTTCATCTTAGCATGCAGGGGCCACAACGTGCACTGAGTACATCCTATTCCTCTTAAGAAGAAAATACAAAGACAAACACATAAAAATTAAAAATGTCCTTGAGAAAACTCTAGGAGGATACGAAGCTTGGGCCCAGGAAGGCTCTGCATGCAACTGGAGAATCCAAAGCCATGTTCAGGGAACACTTCTAAGGGACCTAAAGAATAAGGACCAAATTTCTTAGCTTACTTGAATGCGTTAAGCATAGAGGCAAATGAGTGCTGAATGTTGTGGGTTGATTATTTTTATAAATAACTGGTTTTATATGAAAATATTTCAAAATAATCCTTCTAATACATACACGCCAAGAGCCTTTAATAATTATGCCTGAAAATTTCAAGTGACCTGATACTTTCTGTCTTATGTTTTTGGGACTGATTAGAGGGTTATTAGAAGCAAGCTTTGGGGAAATAAAAAGCTTCTAAAGGATCAGGCACACTCAACTATCCGAAGGTAATTTTACTGAAAATAAATTATGAGCTGGGAATGGTGGTGTACATCTATAATCCCAGCACTCAGGAGACTGAGGTAGTAGGATTGCCAGTCTGAGGCCAGCCTGCACTACATAATTTAACTCTGTCACTATCGTGTGTCCATAGCTCAGATGTCAGCTTAAAAAATGGAAATATGTGGGCTGGGGATATGGCCTAGTGGCAAGAGAGCTTGCCTCGTATACATGAGGCCCTGGGTTCAATTCCCCAGCACCACATATACAGAAAACGGCCAGAAGTGGCGCTGTGGCTCAAGTGGCAGAGTGCTAGCCTTGAGCAAAAAGGAAGCCAGGGACAGTGCTCAGGCCCTGAGTCCAAGGCCCAGGACTGACCAAAAAAAAAAAGGAAATATGGCTGGGGGTGTAACTCAGTGGTAGAATGGGTACCTAGCATGGATAAAGCTAGTTCAATTTCCAGCAGCACATACATAACTAAAAATAATAGCTGGGTACAAATGGCTCGTGCCTATAATTCTAATGACTCAGGAGGCTGAGACTTAATGGGTTGAGGTTTGAAGCCAACCCAGGCAGAAAAGTCCAGCACACTACTTCCAGTTAACCAGCAAAATACCAGCCTGGTGATGTAGTAGAGTACCAGCTGTGAGCACGAAAGCCCTGCAAGAGCACAAGGTTATAAGTTCAGGTCCCAGAACTGGCACAAAAAAGAAAAAACCCTGACATCAAGCATTTTAAAACTATGAAGAACACTTGTTTATGTGGGAGAGGTGTTGTATATAACACCCAAGTCCTCTGGCTATGTTTTCAGAGTGCTGGAAAGCGGCTAGCAAAAGGCTTCTTATTGGGCTATGAAAACTGGTCTTAAGATAAAAACTTTGCATTGAATGTATTTTAGGAAATTGTAACCAGGAGAGTAGTCTGAACAACTTGTTTCCAGACATCTGTTTATATAAAATTGAACTCAAACTCTTTAATTTTATAAAATTCTGTTGAATCTTCTGTCATTTGGGATACATGGACTTTTCTATGGCACTTATATCTTACATGCCAAAAAACAAATCATGGAGAGTAATAGAGATGATGAATGCTGATGATTATACTTTTATTTCCATTTGATTTTGAGTGAATAAATTGCTCTGTTTCTCTAAGCTTGGGCCTAATACAGAGCTTTGTGTCTTGTCAATGCATATTGACCAGGGGAATAGCAACTATCTGTGGGATAAAGTGAGAAATCCAAGATTCTGGCCCCTTTGTCTACCCTCCTCCCTTTTCTCCTACTGCCTACTCCCTTCGGTTTAAGTGCTCTCATTGCTTCCTTTTCTTTGTATGTCAGCATGAGGGTTTAAAAGAGAAAGAAACAAAGAAATGGGATGGAGAGAGAAAAGTTGTGAAGAAGTTACATTGTATAGGTTATTGCCTTAGAAATCCAGCTCTCACCATTTTACACTTGCTTGCTTGTTTGTAAATGAGAAGAAACCTGAGAGAGATTGGCCAAGTAAACATTTGAATGATTGATTAGAATGTGGTTTTCTTAATTAAAGGGCATGGGGAAACATGCTTTTGTTTTTTTTTTCCTGGTGCCAGTCCTAAGAATTGAACTCAGGTCCTGGACACTGTTTTGAGCTTTTTTTGCTCGACTAGCACTCTACCACTTGAGACATGGCTCTACTTGGGGGTTTTTTGGTGGTTAATTGGAGATAAGATATAACCTTCCTGTCCAGGCTGGCTTTGAACGGTGATCCTCAGATCTCAGCCTCCTGAGAAGCTAGGATTACTGGCATGAGCCATCAGCACCCATCAAACATGGATTCTTTTTTTTTTGGGAGTCCTGGGCCTTGGACTCAGGGCCTGAGCACTGTCCCTGGCTTCTTTTTGCTCAAGGCTAGCACTCTGCCACTTGAGCCATAGCGCCACTTCTGGCCATTTTCTATATATGTGGTGCTGGGGAATTGAACCCAGAGCCTCATGTATACAAGGCAAGCGCTCTTGCCACCAGGCCATATCCCCAGCCCCACATGGATTCTTAATTTGGAAAATAACTTGACAAGTTAACTTGATTCAATTTACCTTGATCAGTGAAGTAATTTGTAGTGTTCCAAGGTGCAGAATCATTTTGGGCTCAAAACAGACTGAAAATGTAATTCCCCAAGCCAAATTTAGCAAACACAATTGGCTGTTAGAGGCATTTAGACATAGGATTGGTTTTGAAATCAATCTTGGCTACTAGCCACCTAAGCTAGGTTTTCACCTTGGTTTTGAGTACCTAGCACTTCCCAGATGAATACATAAGAGAAAATGTAAAATTGAAACTGCTATCAAATTATCCTATTCCCGTTTGAAGTACTTTCTTTTTCTTCTTCTTCTGAGTCACTTTGGGAATCAAGTGCTAACAATTTGGCTGCCAGGTTGGCATTTCTGGCCTTAGCTTAACTACAAGGGCCAAGAACCAAGAATCATTTAAGGTATCTGTTGCCTTTATTCTTTGTGTACATGTTGGTTTTAGTCCTCCCTCCCCCATTAAGGGAGTAGAGGTTAACCCAAGATATCCAAGCCCAACAACCTCACTCCTGGAGGCACTGATTGGGAATGGGGGTGTCCATCTGACACTCCCTTCTGTGCATATAGAGTCCCCACCTATAGTGAGAATTGAAAAAGATATGTTTGCACTCAAAAAAAAAAAACAAAAAAAACACCTTGAACACAGCTCAAGTCATTTTTGACAATAGAGTATCTAAGATAGGAGTTTATGAGAGAAGAGGTAGGGAGGGAGATGCTTGGGAATAAAGGTATCATTTTTATTTACTTGGAAGAGACTGTTTAGCATCCCAGAAAGAGAAGAAGGATTTGATCTCCAGTTATATTAACATGGAGAGGGTGATGGGTCAGGATACCTTCAAAGTAGTTAGAAATTAAATATTGAAGACTGGAGGTATGACCCAAGTGGTAGAGTGCTAGCTTGGAGCATAAAAGCTGAGAGTGTAAAGCTGAGTGGGGTCAGGCCCCAGAAGAAAAAAAAAATTGAAGGGTCGGACCATTAGTCTTAGCACTCAGGAGACTGAGGCAAAAGGATCAAGAATGGGAGACCAGCCTGGACTACATAGAAATATTGTCTGAAAATAAAAAATAAATTTAGAAAGGAAAGGAAAGACAAAACAAAAAAATCTGAGTACAAGCGGCTCATGTCTGTAATCCTAGTAACTACTTTGGAGGCTGAAATCTGAGGATAACAGTTTAAAGCCAGCCTAGGCAGAAAGATCCAATTAACCAGCAGCAAAAAGCCAGAAGTGGAGCTGTCAGAAGTAGAGCTGTGACTCAAGTGTGGTAGAGTAAACTTGAGTGAAAAAGCTAAGAGACAGCAATGAGGCCGAGTTCAAGCCTACACAAAGGATAAATATTGAATTTTCATAACTGAATCAGCCATGGAAATCATTAAGATGGAGCCTAGTTCTTTGAGTTTAGAAGACTCCAACTGTTTTTGTCGGTCATGGGGCTTGAACTCAAGTCTTGGGTACTGTCCTTGAGCTTTTTCCCTCAAGTCTAGAGCTCTACTGCTTTGAGCCACAGTGCCATTTCCAGTTTTCTGGTAGTTAACTGAAGAGTCTCACCGCCTTTCCTACCCAGGCTGGCTTTGAACAAAGTTCCTTAGATTTCAGCCTCCTAAGTAGCTAGGATTACAAGCATGAGTCACTGGTGCCTGGTGATTCCAACTTTTTTTGGGGGGGTGGGGGGGAGGTGTTGGTTTATTGAGAATCAGCAGAAAATAGTTGAGCACTGGTGCTTGACTCACAGGAACTTGGGAGTTTCAGGTGGTACCTGCTTTAAAATAATGCTGCTTTAGCAATCAGTATTAATGTCAGGAATTCTGACCCTGTATTTGCATTTTGGTCTCAAGCCTTTGTTGTAAAAAGATGGAAAAAAAGAATTTCAATACTGGTTTCAGGGAAATTAACTGTAAATGCATAAATGTACATTCCCTTCCTAACTTTGTGGGACCTCTAAGTTGATGCCAGAGTTAGGGTATCTTGATTAAATCATGAAAGAACTTGGCGTTAGGGTTGTCTGTTTTGAACTCAGTGCCTTAAAAGAGATTCTTTTTCTCTGCCAGATATATATTATTTTTTTTTACTTTGATTTCCCTCTACTTCAGCTTTACCATTGCATTATTAAAATTTCTGTGTCTGTTCAATAATATTAGAAATCTTTGGCACACAAAATAATTTTTATATTGATATAAAATAATTGAATTAAAAAAAAAAGAATGAAGGAAAAGCAAGCACTCTGCTCACTAATGCATATGAAGGTGTGCTCAAGAAGTTTAGATCAGAGTGAGCAAACTTCTATAAAGGGCCAAAGAACAAGTATGTTCAGCTCCATAGGACGTAATTACTCGACCCCACACTGTTTTTTTGTTGTTTTCAGTGCTGGGTCTCGGGCTTGAAGTCTGGTCCTCAGTGCTGAGTTTGCACTGCTTTTTCACTCAAGGCTAACACTTTGCCACATGAGTGACAGCTCCAGTTACAGCATTTTGCTAGTTTATTGCAGACACGAGTCAGCTGGGCTCTGGTGGCTCACACCTGTAATCCTAGCTACTCAGGAGGCTAAGATCTGAAGATCCCAGTTTGAAGCCAGCCCAGGCAAGCAAGTCCACAAGACTCATCTCCAATTAGCCACCAAAAAGCTGAAAGTAGAGCTACAGCTCAAGTGGTAGAGCACTTGCCATGAGCATAGAAGCTCAAAGACAGCACTTAGGCCCTGAGTTCAAACCCCGGATTAGTACAAAAATTTAAAAAAAAAAATCTCAGACGTTTTATGCCTATGCTGGCTTGGAACCATGATCTCAGCCTCCTGAGTAGCTAGAATTAGAGGCATGAGCCACCAGCATCCAACTTAACTCCATGCTTACAGCATTAAAAAAGCTATGGACAGGGCTGGGGGTATAGCCTAGTGGCAAGAGTGCCTGCCTCGGATACACAAGGCCCTAGGTTCGATTCCCCAGCACCACATATACAGAAAACGGCCAGAAGCGGCACTGTGGCTCAAGTGGCGGAGTGCTAGCCTTGAGCGGGAAGAAGCCAGTGACAGTGCTCAGGCCCTGAGTCCAAGGCCCAGAACTGGCAAAAAAAAAAAAAAAGCTATGGACAGGGGCTGGGGATATAGCCTAGCGGCAAGAATGCTTGCCTCGTATACATGAGGCCCTGGGTTCAATTCCCCAGCACCACATATACAGAAAAAAAATGGCCAGAAGTGGAGCTGTGGCTCAAGTGGCAGAGTGCTAGCCTTGAGCAAGAAGAAGCCAGGGACAGTGCTCAGGCCCTGAGTCCAAGACCCAGGACTGGCCAAAAAAAAAAAAAAGCTATGGACACAGCCAAGCAACACAGCTGTCTGCAAAACACCATCTACACAAATCATGGGTAAGAAGTCACCATGCCAAAGCCTCAATGACAACAGACTCAAAGGAGTGAAGATAGGAAACGACTCTTCAACCTGTCTTCCTAGACAGCAAAACTGACATGGCATGATTTCTTCACACAGACCTGTGTTCCAAACCAAGTCCTTCCCTTCAGACAAGTAGCTGACTCCATTGTATATTCTACACTGAGACCAGTAGCTTCTCCTGATAATTCCAGAGTTCTAAAACATCAGTCAGACCTTCTTAGCAGTAACAGCAAAACAGTTGTGTTTGCTGCTCATCGACCCAGAAAACAGATTCTCTGCACTGTGGCCAATGAGCATGACAGTAAGTAGAGAACCAGAAGGAGGAAACAGGAAAAACCCTAAGCAGCCTCGGGTAGTCAATGGGCTGGGGTCCTTCCTATTCCATGGTCTCCTAGGTGATCACTTACTTGATTTTTAGCAAATGGAGGGATTTGCTGGACGATGCTGTTATCTCTCCAGTCTTGTTTCTATTGATGTAAACTGAGAAGCCATTGTTTTGAAAGCCAAACTCCTTTGCAACCTAAAAGCCCAGAGATTTGATTTAAAAAAAAGTAATAGTACATATTACACATATTACACATTACAATAGAACAACAGTTCCTCATTAGCCAAACTCATTATGTCACTCTCACTTAAGGAAATGTATACCATTCATGCAAGGGCCAATACAAAGAGGAAAAGCAGCCCAAAATAAAGGGCTTCTGTAAATGCATTTAATAATCTGAAGCAAGGGATATGGCCTAGTGGCAAGAGTGCTTGCCTCGTATACATGAGGCCCTGGGTTCAATTCCCCAGCACCACATATATAGAAAACGGCCAGAAGTGGCGCTGTGGCTCAAGTGGCAGAGTGCTAGCCTTGAGCATAAAGAAGCCAGGGACAGTGCTCAGGCCCTGAGTCCAAGGCCCCAGGACTGGCCAAAAAAAAAAAAATCTGAAGCAAGATTTGTCCAGTTTTATTTATTTTTCCCAGTTAAGTGTATTTTCATAGAGCCTTTCCTTTTATAAATACACTGAGTTAACAAAATATCAAAAAAAAAGAATCTGAAGCAAGAAGCTGGGAATGTGGTTTAACGGTAGAGTGCTTGCCTAGCATGCATGAAGCCCTGGGTTTCAATTCCTCAGCACCACATACACAGAAAAGGCTGGAAGTAGCACTGTGGCTCAAGTGGTAGACGTGCTCGCCTTGAGCAAAAGAAGCTCAGGGACAGTGGTGAGGCTCTGAGTTCAACTCCCAGGACTGGCAAAAAAACAACAGCAGCAAAAAGCAGGGCTAAGCACCAGTGTCATCTTAGCTACTCAGAAGACTGATACCTGGACAATTATGGATTGAAACCAGCCCAGGCAGAAAAACTCACAAAAAAACATGTCCAAATGAACTAGCAAAAAGCCAGCCGGGAGGCATGGCTCAAGTATTAGTGTCAGCCAAGCAAGCAGGCCTAGTTAAGGCAGTGTAGGACCCACGTTCAAATCCTGAAACTGGCAACAAAAAATTCACGACCAGAGCTGGGCACTGGTGGCTCACACCTTCAATCCTAGCTATTCGGGAGGCTGATGTCTGAGGATTATGGTTCAAAGCCAGCCTGGGCAGGAAAGCCCATGAGACTCATTTCCAATTATCCACCAGAAAATCAGAAGTGGTGCTGTGGCTCAAGTGGTAGAGAGCTAAGTTTTGAGCTGAAGAGCTGAGGGACAGCACCCAGGCCCAGAATTCAAGTCCCAAAAACAACACAAAAAAAATTCAGGAAGTACAAGACACATGGTACAATGTCGAATTACTAATCATGAAGCCCTGAGTTTAAAATCCAGTACTGCCATGTGCCACCCCCACGCCAAAAAAAAGTGTGAAGCAAATACTCATGGTCACGTGTAGAAAGTTTAATTTCTACTTTTGAATGAAGTACAAATTCACAATTCCAAATATGAACACTAAAAACAGAGGTACAATGAATTAAAAAATGTGCCAGGCACTCTGCTACATGCCAGGAAGTCAAACATAAATTCAACAAACACTAAGCAATCCTACATGCTGGGACCCAGAAGGTTTGATTACTAAGGACCCAAGAGGGGCTAAGAATATGGCCCAGTGGCAAGAGTGCTTTCCTCGTATACATGAAACCCTGGGTTCGATTCCCCAGCACCACATATATAGAAAACAGCCAAAAGTGGTGCTGTGGCACTATGGTAGAGTACTAGCCTTGAGCAAAAAGAAGCCAGGGATAGTGTTCAGGCCCTGAGTCTAAGGCCCAGGACTGGCCAAAAAAAAAGGATACAAGAATGAATTTAAAGCCAGGCCAGCAATTCTACCTACTAAGTAGGCTGAGATGTAAGAATTTAGAAAGACAAAGTTGAGCTAAGCGCTAGTCACTCTAATCCTAGCTACTCAGGAAGTTGAAATCTGAGGAACAGGGTTCAAAGCCTGTCCAGGAAAACAAATTCCAGAGACTCTTATCTCTAATTAACCAAAAAAAAAAAAAAAACATAGCAGGAAGTAAAGGTGTGGCTGAGACAGTAGAGCCAGTTTTAAGCCAGCCTTGAAGAAAAAGCCAAGTTAAATCTAGATGTCCTGGGCTGAGAATATAGCCTAGTGGCAAAAAGTGCTTGCCTCATATACATGAAGCCTTGGGTTCGATTCCTCAGCACCACATATATAGGGAAGGCCAGAGGTGGCGCTGTGGCTCAAGTGGCAGAGTGCTAGCCTTGAGCAAAAAAGAAGCCAGAGACAGTGCTCAGACCCTGAGTCCAAGGCCCAGGACTGGCAATCAATCAATCAATCAATCAATCAATAAATAAGGGCTGGGAATATGGCCTAGTAACAAGAGTGCTTGCCTCATATACATGAAGCCCTGGGTTCAATTACCCAGCACCACATATATAGAAAATGGCCAGAAGTGGCACTGTGGCTCAAGTGGCAGAGTGCTAGCCTTGAGCAAAAAGAAGCCAGGGACAGTGCTCAGGTCCTAAGTCCAAGACCCAGGACTGGGGGAAAAAAAAAGAAATAATAAAGTAATTGTAATAAAAGGGTAAGATACCATCATGGAGGATCCTACTGTTAAATGTGGGATCCTGAAAGAGAAGGATCCCTTTGCTTGTTTTTGTCCAGTCCTAGGGCTTCAACTCTGGGCCTCAACTCTGGGCCTCAACACTGTCCCTGAGCTTTTGTGCTCACGGCCAGCATTCTACCCCTTGAGCTCCACTTCCAAAGTAATGTTTTTTCTATGGAGAAAGCAATGCACACTAATGCCAAGAGTGGGAACATTTTGCCAGGAGCTTTATCTGTTTGATGGGAGAAGAAAGGAAATGAGGAAAGGAGAGGAAAACGCACAGATGGGAACAGTGAAGAGTGAGGGGACTCTGAAAAGTCAACGTGCACACCCATGGTACCTTTTTCAAAAAGGTTGCAGCTGTTTCTCTTTTTGTTGCTGTGATCCGCTTTACTCCATCCGGAGACTGGACTCGGATGATCTGTTATAAATTTAAAAAGATGATTACTTGGGCCTAGTAAGATGTTGATCTACTTTCAAAACCCTCATCCGCAATCTTTCAGCATCTAAGCAAACATCATCCTTTCCATTTCAATACCTCTCTCTATACATATCTGTAGTAGAGAAGCACAATGGTGAGCTCTACCTCCTTAAGCTAAGTGGGCAGCCTGAGTATGGTCCTGATTCAAAACCCTTGTTTCATACAGAAAAATACCTCAATATCTAATCATTATTTATAGTTATATCTGAAACACTTTTTTTTCTTTCAACTTACAAAATCAAGAAAGAAAAAAATGGGCTGGGGATATGGCCTAGTGGCAAGAGTGCCTGCCTCGGATACACGAGGCCCTAGGTTCGATTCCCCGGCACCACATATACAGAAAACCGCCAGAAGCGGTGCTGTGGCTCAAGCGGCAGAGTGCTAGCCTTGAGCGAGAAGAAGCCAGGGACAGTGCTCAGGCCCTGAGTTCAAGGCCCAGGACTGGCAAAAAAAAAAAAAAAAAGAAAAAAATTAAAAACATCATGAATGGCTGAGTTCTTTACAAAACATCTCCTTATTCTAGAATCTATATACACAACAGAATGACAAGGAATTACAGAAAATCTTGTTATTTACTTTTAGTTGTTTTTATTTTTTTAAATAAAGGTCTAGACACGGTGGTGCGTGCCTATAATCCCAGCTACATAGGAGTTCAAGGCCATCCCAGATAAGGTAGCAAGACAGTTAAAAAAAAAAAAAAAAGGACAAAAGAAGAGAGATTGGCAGAGCTGCTCAAGAGTAGAGTGTCTATTTAGCAAGTACAAGCCCAGAGTTCAAACCACAGCACCATCATAAAGAAAAGGGGGACGCTGGGCCATAGCTTAATTGGTACAACTTCAACTACTTATCTAACATTCAGGAAGCCCTCAAGAGAAAGAGGGTGAGAAAGGAAGGTGGGCAGGTCTTTCACCCCATAATCAATTTTAACAAGAGTTTAACAAAATATTTTCAGGGGGACAGGGGAGGTGGGGAAAAAATGAGGGAGGTAACAAGTTGAACAGGAAATGTACTTGCTGCCTTACATATGAAACTGTAACCGCTCTGTACTCCACTTTGACAATAAAGGGGAAAAGTGTGAAAAATATTTTCGTAGCAAGCATAAAGAAGGTGGAAGACTTTACTAAACATGCACTACTTTCTAGGCCTTATTTTTTACACTGATGAAGTTCTTTCAAGGGAAAGTGATTACGCTGGCTGCTATACCAGTCCCTGCTTTAGTCAGAGAGCATGAACTAGCATGCCCCAAAATAAAGCAACCGCTGGCCAATCACCGGAGGAGTGAGAGGGGAGAAACAAGCGCATGCCAGAAAATGTTCACACTGTAGTTTCTCCTAACAATACTAAGTAGATGAAAAAAGTGGCAAGGCATTGTTTTAAAAGATTTCCACTGATACACAATATGCCACAATGGCTGTCAACCAAGTCCATTGTTAGCAAACTAAGAGTAATAACTGGGCATGACAGCGTTTCTTTTTTTCTTTTTCTTTTTGCCAGTCCTGGAGCTTGGACTCAAGGCCTAGGCACTGTCCGTGGCTTCTTTTTGCTCAAGGCTAGCACTCTACCACTTGAGCCACAGCGCCACTTCTGGCTTTTTCTGTATATGTAGTGCTGAGGAATCGAACCCAGGGCTTCATGCATGCTAAGCAAGCCCTCTACCACTAAGCCACATTCCCAGCCCATGATAGCCTTTCTTAATCCTAGCACTCAGGAGGCTGGGGCCGAAGAATAGTTAAAACCGAGCTACATAGTGAGACCCTGTCTCAGAAAATATAACCTAGGGCTGGGTGCTAGTGGCTCATACTACCACCTACTCAGGAGGCTGAGATCTGAGGACTGTAGTCCAAAGTGAACTCGAGCAGTAAAGTCCATGAGACTCTCATCTCCAATGAACCATCAGAAAACCAGAAGTGGCACTGTGGCTCAAGTGGTAGAGCACTAGCCTTGAGCCGAAGAGCTCAGGGACAGCACGCGGGTGTGTGCGTGTGCGTGTGTGTGTGTGTGTGTGTAAAATGTATAACCTAGCTTTTCCTAAAATAGCATGGCCCTTTCTCTTCTGACAACTTTCACTTGACTTTGCCCCTATATGTTCTCAACTTTTTTTCAGACTTTGTCCTGAATAATTCTGATTGCTAAAGAGCAAAAAACACCATGTACATTTCTGGTGTGTGTGTGTGTGTGTGTGTGTGTGTGTGTGTGTGTGTGTGTGTGTGTGTGTGTGTGTGTGTGTGTGTGTGTGTGTGTGTGTGTGTGTGTGTGTGTGTGTGTGTGTGTGTGTGTGTGTGTGTGTGTGTGTGTGTGTGTGTGTGTGTGTGTGTGTGTGTGTGTGTGTGTGTGTGTGTGTGTGTGTGTGTGTGTGTGTGTGTGTGTGTGTGTGTGTGTGTGTGTGTGTGTGTGTGTGTGTGTGTGTGTGTGTGTGTGTGTGTGTGTGTGTGTGTGTGCGCCAAGCCTGGGACTTTTTTTTTTGGCTTGTTTTGTTTTTTTGCCAGTCCTGGGGCCTGAACTCAGGGCCTGAGCACTGTCCCTGGCTTCTTTTTGCTCAAGGCTAGCACTCTACCACTTCCAGCTTTTTCTAATTATGTGGTGCTGAGGAATCGAATCCAGGGCTTCATGTACACGAGGCAAGCACTCTACTGCTAGGTCATATTCCCAGCCAAGCCTAGGACTTTTGAACTCAGGCCCAAGGCGTAGTCCCTCCCAGAGCTATTTTCTCAAGGCTAGTGCTCTACCACTTGAGCTACAGCTCCACTTCCTTCTACTTCTTAATCATATCTAATTTTGTCATTCCCACTCACCAGTGTTAAATGCAAATATAAATTATTTATTTTGACAACTAATTTTTAGTGCTCTTCATTCTAGGTTTAATGTTTAGAGAAAATACACACCCCAAGGTAAATATGTTCATTGTCCATTCAGATATCTATCTCCAACACTGAAGCATGTTAAAAAGCAATGAACTCTGCTGGACACCAGTGGCTCACACCTGTAATCCTAGCTACTCAAGAGACTGAGATCTGAGGATCAAGGTTCAAAGCCAATTTGGGTAGGAAAGTCCCAATGAGACTCTTATCTCCAATTAATGACTCAAAAAACTGGAAGTGGAGCTTTGGCTCAAAGTGGTAGAGCCCTAGCCTTGAGGAAAAGAGCCCAGGAAGAGCACTCAGGCAGAGGTCAAGCCCTACAACAAACCAAACAACAACAAAAAAGTGACTGAGGGCTGGGAATATGGCCTAGTGGCAAGAGAGCTTGCCTCATACACATGAGGCCTGGGTTCGATTCCCCAGCACCACATACACAGAAAATGGCCAGAAGTGGCGCTGTGGCTCAAGTGGCAGAGTGCTAGCCTTGAGCAAAAGGAAGCCAGGGACAGTGCTCAGGCCCTGAGTCCAAGGCCCAGGACTGGCAAAAAAAAAAAAAAAATGAGGAAAGAAGAAAGGAGGGCCAGGTGCTGATAACTCACGCCTGTAATCCTAGCCACTACTCAGGAGGCTGAGATTTGAGGATGGCAGCTCAAAAAAACAAACAACCACCAAAAAGAAAAAACAGCCCAGGAAGGAAAGTCCTTGAGACTCCGGAGACTCTCATCTCCAATTAACTACTGAAAAAACCAGAAGTGGCACTGTGGCTCAAAGTGGTTGAGCACTAGCCTTGGGAAAAGAGCTCAAGGACAGAGCCAGGACCCCCCCCCCAAAAAAAAATGGGGGGTGGGAATGGAAGGAAGGATGGGGGAAAAAATAGCACAGAAAACTTTTTTTTCTTGGGAGAGTTAGAACTAGTAAAACATAAATCACCGTCACCACAAAATTTTAATTTATTTTTTTTTTGCCAGTCCTGGGGCTTGGACTCAGGGCCTGAGCGCTGTCCCTGGCTTCTTTTTGCTCAAGGCTAGCACTCTGCCACTTGAGCCACAGCGCCACTTCTGGCCTTTTCTGTGTATGTGGTGCTGGGGAATCAAACCCAAGGCTTCATGCATGTTAGGCAAGCACTCTGCCACTAGGCCACATTCCCAGCTGACCACAGAACTTTAAAAAAAAAAAAAAAAAAACTCTTTCTGAACTTACAGAAAAAGAAAAGCCAATGAAAGCAATTCTGGATGGTGTTTTAATTCCTTGCAGCCTAATGCCCAATGCCCTCCTGAGAGCCTAGACTCATACGAATAAGTAGAAAAAGTCTAGAACTCACTTGGAACAGTTGCTTAAACTCATTTAAAAAAAAAAATCATGGCAAGCAACGAGAAAATTTGAAAGCAGTTCTGGGTTCTGATAAACTGACCTATTTCTGGGCAAGTCATCCAAGCTGGTAAATGTTATTTTTAAAAGGCGTCAGCCTTTGAGGTGTCCCTAGGGTGTTGTCTCCATTCCGCCCATCTCTGGAGGAGAGAAACTCGCACTGGGGGTGGGGAGGGCCGGGGGCCCCTGAAGGCAGCGCCCCGGGACGCGGGCGCCCTGAGGGGAGAGCCTGGAGCTCCGGCCGGGCGCGGAGAACGCCACGCGCCCTTAGCAACACCGGGGGGCCACCGGCGAGGCTGTGGCGGGCGGGAGCGCCGGCGCTGCCGGTCACGCGGCGGTGCCCCCGCCCCCCGCCCCGGGCCTCGGAGCGGGATCCAGTCTCCCGTGGGCCGGCCGGCTCCCCCCTCCACCCGGCCCCGCCGGCCACACCGACGCGGGGAGGAACGCTGCCCGGCCTGGCTTCCCGGTCCCCGCGGTGACACTTCGCACGTTGCGGGGAGAGGCGCGGGGCTGCGTCCCGGCGCGGGGAAAAAGTGCCACTGCACAAGTTTCCCCGAGCCCGCGGGGGCGACGCCGCCCGGCCGCGGGGAGGGAGGCTCGAGCCCGGGCCCGGCGGGCGGGGAGGCGGCGCGGGCGCCCGAGGCCGGGGTCGCCCCGCCGGCCTCCTCCCGCCGCCGGGCGCGGCCCGGGCGGGCGCGGGGGCCGAGCCGGCCGCCCCGGGCCCCGGGCCCCCGCCGCGCGCGGCCCGCCCAGGGCGCCGGCAAATCTGCTGCCTCATCCCGGCGCCCGCTCCCGCCCGGCCGCCGCACTCACGATGCTCTCGGCCATGGCGTCCGCGTCGGCCTCCGCGGCCGGGCCCCGGGTCGCCGCCGTCGCCGCTGCCTGCCGCCCCACGGGCCTCGAAGCCCCGGCCTCAGCCCCGGCCCCGGCCTCCCGCCGCCGCCGCCACCGCCGCTCCAGCTTCGCCGCCCGGCTACGCCAGTCGCCCCGACGTCCGGTGTCTCGCGGAACGCGCTCCGCCGGCGGCGCGGCCCCGAAACCGGGTTCCGGGTCCGCCAACGGCCGGGAGGCGCATGCGCCCCGCGCAGCTCGGCCCGCGCCTCGGCCCCGCCCCGCGCGGAGTCCCGGCACGCATGCGCACAGCCAGCCGGGGCGCGGCGTCCGGAGGCCACGCCCCCGGCCTGTGGCTTTCTCCACCGGAAGCCGTGTCTTCGCCTCTTGGCCCCGGGTCCGAGGCGTGGTAGCTGACCGGTGACTGTAAAGTCACAGGCCGTGACAGTCTCCCACCGAGGGCCGTGCCTTTCCGCCCGGTGGACGCCAGAGGGCGGAGCTTGTCGCGCCCCTTTGGTGCCGGGCCCGGGGCTTGAACTCAGGGCGTGGACGCGGTCCCGGAGCTTCTCCTCGCGGGGCGGGTGGCGCTCGGCCGCTGGAGTCGCACCTCTGCTTCTGGCTCCCTGGTGGTGAATGGCAGAGAACGTCTCACCTACTTTTCTGCGCGGGGACAACTTGGAATGGAGACTTTCTTATCCCGGCCCCCAGGAGCGAGGGTCGCGGGC
Organism: Perognathus longimembris pacificus; assembly: GCF_023159225.1. Classification (NCBI taxonomy): domain Eukaryota; kingdom Metazoa; phylum Chordata; class Mammalia; order Rodentia; family Heteromyidae; genus Perognathus; species Perognathus longimembris. Next base: position 55,719,825 of record NC_063177.1, read on the forward strand.
ACGAGCCCCACCGCTCAGTTTCCTTTATTTCAACCTCTGCCTCACAGTGTAGGAACTGATAGCACCTCCAGGAGCAGGGGAACTTGGCTCATGTGTTCGAGCAACAAGTAATTACCAATGTGGCTGGGCTCTTCGAGTGGGAATAGAGGAGAAAAGAGATAAAACGTCGCCCTAGGGCAGATAACGGGCAGCCTGGTGGGCTCAGGAGTCAGAGGCTGTTGTAATAGCCACCAAGCAGTTTAGCCCCCATTGCCCCTCCACCTCGCCCGAGCGGCCACCAGTCGGCTTCACCTCTGTACGGATTCACACATCTGTTTGTCTTGTTTTTTTTCCAGTCCTGGGCCTTGCACTCAGGGCCTGAGCACTGTCCCTGGCTTCTTTTGCTCAAGGCTAGCACTCTGCCACTTGAGCCACAGTGCCACTTCTGCTTATGTACTTCTGGCTTTTTCTGCTTATGTGGTTGGTGCTGAGGAATTGAACCCAGGGCTTCATGTATGCCAGGTAAGTTCTCTACCACTAGGCCCCATTCCCAGCCCTTATTCACATATCTGAATGTTTCATATAAGTGAAATTGTACAAGATGTAACCTTTTGGGCTGAGAATGGGGCCTAGTGGTAGAGTGCTTACTTCCCATCCATGAAGCCCTGGGTTTGATTCCCCAGCACCACATATATAGAAAACGGCCAGAAGTGGCGCTGTGGCTCAGGTGGCAGAGTGCTAGCCTTGAGTAAAAAGAAGCCAGGGACAGTGCTCAGGCCCTGAGTTCAAGGCCCAGGACTGGCAAAAAAAAAAAAAAGTAACCTCCTTTTTGAGGGTCTTTGGTTTCGTTTTTGTGCCCTACTATGGCTTGAGCTCAGGCCCTGGTGCTTTTGCTTATCTTTCTTGCTCAAAGCTGGTGCTCTATTATGTCAGTAACATCTCCAGCCTCATTTTTGCTACTTAATTGGAGGTGGAGTCAAAGATAGGATCTTTAGTCAGCTCCATGTCACTTTCTATGAGGTTTTCAAAGCTTATCCATGGGGTGGCAAATGTCAGAACTGTACTTCTTTTCATGATTGAATAATATTTCATGATGTGTTTCAACTATAATTTGTGTATCTTCCTTTGCCATAAAAAAAATGTGTGGGGGCTGGGAATATGGCTTAGCAGTAGAGTGCTTGCCTCCCATACATGAAGCCCTGGGTTCGATACCTCAGCACCAACCACATAAGCAGAAAAAAACAGAAGCGCGGCTGTGGCTCAAGTGGTAGAGTGCTAGCCTTGAGCAAAAAGAAGCCATGGACAGTGCTCAGACCCTGAGTTCAAGCCCCAGGACTGGCAAAAAAAAAAAAGTGTGCAGGGACCAGGAACATGGCTTAGTGGTAGAGTGCTTGTGTAGTATGCATGAAGCCCTGGGTTCGATTCCCCAGTACCATATATACAGAAAAAGCCAGAAGTGGCGCTGTGGCTCAAGTGGCAGAGTGCTAGCCTCGGGCAAAAAGAAGCCAGGGACAGTGCTCAGGCCCTGAGTGCAAGGCCCAGGACTTGTGGGGGAGAAAAATGTATGTGGAGGTGCCCATGGATGTCTTTTCCCCCTGAAATATCCAGCAGTCCTGTCAGCACACAAGAGCTTTGACAAATGTGTCCAGAGCTCACATCCCAGTGAGAGATGGTGAAACCTGCCATAGGAAATGCCCAAGGTGACACCAGGTGACAGCCGCAGAGTCAGTGCTGAGAGCCGTGGCATGCCGTCTGCTCCTGTAGTGGCTGTCCTTGCAGGCACCAGGACGCAGTGGTGATCACAACCGTGTCCTTCCTGCTCCTGGGAATGAAAATCTCCTGAGCCCCAAAACCTTAAAATCAGAACTGAGTTTCATTCTTGTAGTGAAATGACTGGGGAATAAGTTGGTGCTTCCAAGGTGCTGCTGGGGGGGCTCCTGGAATTGTTACTGTGGCTACTGTGGCTACTCCCGCTGGCAGAGGTTTGGTGCCTTGGGGAGGCAGGCAGGGCTGATATGCAGAGCTGAGGCACAAGTGGAGTCCTGCCAGAGCAAGCCTGCCCCAGGTCAAGCCGCGCAGAGGACAAAGGGACCCAGGACCGAGAAGAAAGGCCATCTGCACCTCCACCAGCCGGGCTGCCTCAAGCTGGAAGATGTGACTTCTCACATGATCTCCCTGTGATCTGGCTCACGGGAAGAGCTAGAAGCTCCCAGCCCCGGGCTGCGTAACAAAGTCGTAATCGAGCCAGATCCCTGGCTACAGCCTGAGAAGGACCAGCTACCTGTCCTTGTGCCGGTGCCAAGGGCCTTCCCTTCCCGTGAGGTGTGGAGGATGGAGGAGGGAGAGAGGAGCCCCTTGCTGTCTCAGGTGAGTCAGTGTCCACTGGCCGTCCAAGCCCTGAAGGTCCCCGGGAGGACCTGGCATTGTGCCCCTCCAGCCTCACCTTGAGCCTGCTGGGGCTCGTAGGCCAGCGGATGCCTAGAGTGGGCAGATCTTCAGTAGTCAGGTTCCTCCCTGACGCACTACTGCACTTCTCTCCACTGGGTGCTCGCCTTTATTCTCACTCCGTGGCTCTGGGCACAAGAATGGATGGAGACAGGGCTGGGGATGTGGCCTAGCGGCAAGAGCGCTCGCCTCGTATACATGAAGCCCTGGGTTCGATTCCCCAGCACCACATGTATAGAAAATGGCCAGAAGTGGTGCTGTGGCTCAAGTGGTAGAGTGCTAGCCTTGAGCAAAAAAGAAGCCAGGGACAGTGCTCAGGCCCTGAGTCCAAGACCCAGGACTGGCACAAAACAAAATGAAACAAAAGAATGGATGTCCCTTGAGGGCCTGTCCCTTGAGGCCAGCCATGAACTCCACGGCACCTCCATGGCTCCAGTCCGGCCACTGAGGTCCCGCGGGTGTCTACCTTCTGGGATCTGGGAGCTGATAAATAACTCTCGTGTCCTGTGCTCTGAGCGAGTCAGACAGGCACAGGCGGAAGGGACAACGTGGAACGGAATGGGATCCTTGTCTAGGCAGCTGGCCACAGTTCCCTAAGTCTCCCCTAAATCTGTCATCCGACTGAGACGGGCACCCGGGAGGCTGTGAGTCGGCCTCTCTCACTGCCCCCCACAGAGAGGCCCCTCCCAGGCTGACCTGCTGGGCCGAGCATGGCTGCAGGCCCTGCCCCCTCCAGATGGCCCCCATGGGTGCCTGGCTGCCCTTCTCCCTGCCCTGGGAGTCAGGGCCCACAATCCCCATGGGCTTCACCAGTGGCACTCGCTGAGTGGGTCATGCAACAGCAGAGCTGGATTCGGGGCAAGGCAGAAGAAGGGAGACGCTGTGGACCAGGCCCTGCCTTGGAAGGCCTGTACCTCCACCCTGGGCGAGAAGCCCGTCCTGTGTGCACAGGACCGCTTACAGGCCGAGCCCAGCAAACGCAGGAAGAGCATCCTGCCTGCCGTGTACTCGCACTGGGGGTAGACCAGGGGCCCTCGCTTCCTAAGGCCAGGCGTAATCAGGAGCAGAGCAGGCTCCTCCCTCAAGTAGACTTGAAGAGAAGACAGAGCACCACCCTGCCTAGCCTTCACTCCAGACCTTGAGGGCGTGTTCCTCCTCCTGTTGAAAGGAAGCTACGTGTACAGCGTAGCTCCACACCAGCAGGCAGGAGGCCCTTTGCTGTTCCTCAGCCCATACTCCTGGTCATCTAGCCTGCTCTCTCTCTGTCTTCCTGTGTGTCTCTCTGTCTGTCTCTCTGTCTGTCTCTCTGTCTTTGTCTCTCTGTCTCTGTCTCTGTCTCTGTCTCTCTCTCATCAATCATGGGGCTTGAAGTCAGGACCTAGGCGCTGTCCCTGAGCTTTTTGCTCAAGGCTAGCACTCTGCCATTTTGAGCTACAGTGCTACTTCCAGTTTTCTGGAGGTTAATTGGAGTTAATAAAAGTCTCATGGACTTTCCTGCCTGCGCTGGGTTTTTTGGAACCATGATTCTGACTCAGATCTCAGATCTCAGCCTCCTGAGTAGCTAGGAGCCACAGGTGTGCCCTGCTTCATGTTTCTTTCTTTGTTTTTTAAAATTTCTCGTGTACCAGGACTGGTGCTGTCCCTTACTTGAACTCAGAGCCTGGGTGTTACTCCTGAGCTATTTTGCTCAAGGCTGGCGCTCTACCACCTGAGCCACAACCCCACTTCCAGCTTTTTGCTGGTGAAGTGGAGATAAGAGTCCCATCGGCTTCTCCACCCGGGCAGGTTCAAACGGGGGTCCTCAGATCTCAGCCTCCTGACTAACTAGGATTCCAGGCCTTCGCCATCCCACCCGAGACAAGGCTCCATCCAAGCCTCTGAGCCTCCACCTCTCCCCTCCACCATTGCGATTCCTCCCCTTCCACCGCACCCTCCCTGGCCGTCCCTGGGGAGGCCTCACCCTCGCTGACCCCCATCGGGTCTGAGAGTATGGAATCTCCAGTGAGGGCTCCCCGTCCCTCTTCCCCACGTAGGACGCAGCCGGCCTGAAGCCGTCCCTCTGCAACAGTGGACCCGCGTCCAGCGGCCCGGGTCCCAGCCTCTCCATGGGAAGCAGCTGCGCCAAGTACCTGATCGTCCTGTCCAACTTCCTCTCCTCCCTGGTGGGCCTGCTGGCCTTGCTGGGCGGACTCTGGGGCCTGGCTGTCAAGGGCTCATCGGGCAGCGCCCAGGGAGGACCCCTGCCTGAAGCCCCCGCGCTGGGGCTGGTGCTGGCGGGGCTGGCCGTCAGTGCCGTAAGCCTGGCCGGCTGCCTGGGCGCCCTGTGTGAAAGCCGCTGCCTACTTAGCTGCTTCTCTGGGGCTGTCCTCGCCTGCCTGGTGCTGGAGGCCCTGGCAGGGGCCCTGGTGCTGGCCCTCTGGGGCCCGCTGCGGGACGGCCTGGCGCACACGCTGCACGTGGCGGTTATTCGCTACCAGGACGACCCGGACCTGCGCTTCCTCCTCGACCAAGTCCAGCTGGGGTTGCAGTGCTGTGGGGCAGCGTCCTACCAGGACTGGAGGCAGAACCTGTGAGTCCCGGGGCGGGGTGGGGGCAAGGGCAAGGGAGGCCCCGCCCAGTCAGCGCCCGCGGGCCTGGGCTTGCACACTCGCATGGGCACGCTTAGCCACACACCACCTCACAGGCTTTCCTTCTGCTGTCCTCACACCCACACATCATCATACGCAAAGTGGAACCACTCCTGGCTCCTCCCTGAGCCATGAGCTCTTTCCCGCCCCCCCCCCCCGGGCCCCCTCAGTGTCCCTCCAGGTGATCACGGGGACTGATGGAGAAGCAGAGCCAGCAGACGCAGCTGTCGCTTTCTTCCATCACAGACAGTGCGTCTCAGTGTCCAGTGAAGACAGCCCTCGAACCCCACAGTTTTCACTCCATCAGATGTGGATGTGTGTACTCATGAGTGTGATTGAACTATGTCTCCTAAGAGATGTGATTCAAGCTGGGTGCTGGTGGCTCACGCCTGTCATCCCAGCTACGGAGGAGGCTGAGATCTGAGGATCACAGTTCAAAGCCCGCCTGGAAGGAAAATCTTTGAGACTCTTATCTCCAGTGAACCATGAGAAAACTGTGCTGTGCTCAAAGTGGTAAAGTGCTAGCCGTGAGCGAAAAAGCTAAGGAATAGAGGGGGAAAGAGAGAGAGAGAGAGAGAGAGAGACTCAAACAGACCATAAAACACTGAATTACCTCTCTCTCTCTCTCTCTCTCTCTCTCTCTCATCCTCTCTCTTAAAAACTGGTCCTGCCTACTGGGTGTGGGGAAAGAGCCTGCAGTTTGGATGCACAGGGCCCAGGGCCAGGCCCATCAACTCGGGCTGTCTGAAGGGCATCTAGGACCGGGCTGTGATGGTAGCAATGCTCCTCCTAGCCCCTCCTCCACTGCATATGCATGTGTGCTCACGTGTGTTGTGTATGGGGCTCGTGCACGGGAACGTGCGCAGGTGTATGCAGATGTGTATGTATTGTTCAGTGGGGTTTGGTGGTTTGTTTTGTTTTTATGCTGGTGGTACTGGGGCTTGAACCCAGGCCCAGGGAAATAGCCCTTAACTTTTTATTTTCAATTGTAGGGCTTGAACTCAGGGCCTGGGCACTGCCCCAAGCTCTTCGGCTCAAGGCTAGGGCTCTACTATGTTGAGCCACAGTTCCACTTCCCGTTTTTTGAGTGGTTACTTAGAGATAAAAGTCTCACGGGGACTTTCCTGCCCGGGCCGGCTCCGAATGGTGCTCCTCAGATCTCAGCCTGCTGGGTAGCTAGGATGACAGGTGTGAGCCACCAGCGCCTGGCTTCTGTCCTGTAACTTTTTCGCTCAAGGTTGGCACTCCGCCACTCCGCTTCCGGCTTCTCGCTGGTTAGCTGAGGATGGGTGTCTCGTGGCTCTGAACCTTGCTCCCCAGAGCTTGGCTTCCTGAGTGTCGAGGGTTACATTACAGGCGGGAAGCACAGGCGCCCGCCTTCTGCACTGTGGATTGCGTACACCGCCTTGTGTACCCGCGGACCTCGGTGCACCGGTGCGCGCGCACACGCGCCCGTGCCTGCTGCTGCGCGTGTGGGAGGGGACGGCGCAGGTGGGTGGGGGGCAGCCCTCAGCCTGGCCTGGGGAGCTGCCCCCCCCTCCTCCGGGACTGAGCCCCTTGTGCCCCACAGGTGCTTCAACTGCAGCTCCCCCGCGGCGCAGGCCTGCGGCGTTCCCACCTCCTGCTGCATCCACCCCCGGGAAGCCGGCGCCGCGGTGAGCGCGCGGTGCGGCCTCGGGGCCCTGCGTCTGGACCAGCGCGTGGCCGCCCGGGCGGTGCACCTGCGGGGCTGCGGGCCCGCGCTGCGGCGGTGGCTGCGAGCCCACGCGCGGACCGCGGGCGCCTGCGCCGCCGCCGTCCTTGTGGTCCAGGGGGCCGAGCTCCTTTGGGCCTCCTGGCTGCTGAGGGCCCTCGCTGCCCTGGAGGCGACGGCGGGCACGCGGGCCTTCCAGAACTCTCTGCGCTCCCTTCCTCAGCTGGCCGGCCTAGGAGAAACCCCCTCCCAGGACAAGGGTCGGGAAGAGGAGCCCTGACGCGCACCCTGGGCCACCGCTCCTGCTAGGACACTGCCTCCCCGCACTGACCCTGCCCTTGCGCCTCAAGGCCTGACTGGACCCAATTCTGCACTGCCATTCCATCTTACCGGGGTGCTCCCGGGGCCCACCCGAGTTTCTGCACGCTCCTTGCAACGGCCACACGGTCTGTGTCTGGCCATGTCTGCTGTCCATCAGAACCCATGGGGTAGGGGTTCCTGCCTCTGACCTCTGCCTCCTACCTTGGCTCCGTCCACCTCTCACTGGTCCCCAGGTCCCCTGTTTTTCCCACCAGACACCTGCCCTCCCCCGGGGCCACTTGCCCCTTCGTGGATAAGGCCCCAACCTCCCCCTCCAGGAAATGATATTTTTCCTTGGGAAGGGTAGGTTGCTCCTTAGAATTAACGACCATTCCTAAAGCAAACGGCAGGTGGCAAGGGGAGTGGACTCTCCCAGTGGGGGATCTCCATCAGGTCACGATGGCAAAGGCCCTGGTGGCCCCAGCAGGGCGGGCTGAGCTGACCCAGCAGGATTGCAGTGCCCCCCCCCCATGGTTATGCCTGGGGACCAACCACGCATTCCCCCCCCCCCCCCCACCCCCCGTGCAGCTGAAGGAGCACTCGGTGTTATGAATGCTACGGGAGAGCTTGCCGGGTGCGAGCTCAGGCCTGGTCCCCGCCTGGGGCCTGGGTTGGGCAGAGACTCCCCCGTCCCATGGCACACACCTAACATTTGTGGGCACCGTCTCGGGATGGGCCAGCAGGTGGGTGATACGATGGGCTACTCGTGGTGTGTGGCGCTCTTAGGTCTTGGCTACTCCCACCTCCCCAGGGAGTTCTGCTCTGGCCACCTCAGGCTTGCTGCACTGACCATGGCCAGCAGGCGTGGCTAAGAGATATCTTACGAGTCCGGGGCCTCTAGGCCAGGCTTTGGTGAAGGTGGCTTTCTGCCACCTACCTGGCCAGCCTCTCCTGTCCTCACTGCTTTCTCCCATGATCCCTCTTCCCGTCACTCAGGCCCCTTACCAACATACCCTAGGCTATCAAGGACATGCCAGTTTTATTCTCAAGCAGGAAAAACAAGGGTGGACCCTGTTGGGAAGGCCAGTGTGATTGGTGGGAATGAGGGGCTTCCAGGACTCCGGGCACAGCCCATGACCTCCCAGTACCCCCAGCCGGAAGGGCTGCGGGGAGGGGAGCTCCTCACCCGCAGAGAGCCAAGCAGGAGCTGGGGCGGGAGGGACACTCCCGGGGGGACACGGGACCCGTCCTGTGCTCCAGTGCATGCGTGGACTCAAGGGGGGGCCCATGAGGAGGGCAAGATCTGCGGCTGGGTCCGCCTCCCGCCCTGCAGACCTGCGGGGCTGGGCCAGTGTCTCTACAGGGTCAGAAGGGTATCCTGGCGGGCAGCTGGTAGGCTTCCTAATAGTGGCACCCAGGGCCTCAGGTCTTCACATCTGGAGGCCAGCTGTGACTGGTCTGGGGGCTCCTCGGCAGAGACTCTGAGTGGGCTCACAGCGGGCAGCAGGGAGGGGCAGGGCTCCAGGCAGGGGTCCGGCTAGATGATGCCGTACTGGGCCAGCTCATGCAGCTCCAGGTGGTTGAAGGCCTCCCACGGGCAGATGACCGTAATGTCTGCAGGAAAGGGCGTGGTCATCAGGGTCCCACAGTTTGGGGGACAGATACCCCATCCCGTCCCCGTTTCTCAAACCTCAAGTAGAGACAGGTGGTTTGCCCGGGATGAGAATACAGGCCCTAGATTCTTCTCCCAGGACACACTAGCTTTAGGGGAATATTCTCCAGGCCCAGTCCCAGAGGATAAAGGGTAGCAGGTACAAAGGATGGACCCGACAGTGGGTTCCCAGGGTGGACCCACGGGTGGACTCAAGGGTGGAATGAACTCAAAGGTGAAATGGACTCAAGGGGGGACACAAGGGTGGACCCAAGGTAGACTCAAGGTGGACTCAAGGGTGGAATGGGCTCAAGGGTGGACCCAAGGATGGATGCAAAGGTGGACCCAAGGGTAGACTCAAGGTGGACTCAAGGGTGGACCCAAGGATGGACACAAGGGTGGACCCAAGGATGGACGCAAGGGTGGACCCAAGGGTGGAATGGACTCAAGGGTGGACTCAAGGGTGGACCTAAGGAAGGACATTGCCAGAGGGACATGGGAACAAGGAAGACAGTTCTAGTCCCCTTGCCTTATAAACCCACACCATGGGAGCTTGCCACTCAGTGAATCTGAAGCTTGGTGGTAGGAGAGAAATAAGGCAGAGCAAGGGGGACCCAAGCAATAAGCAGGGAGTCTGGGAGCAGACCCAGTGGGCACTAAATCAACCCCCGCAATGGCACTGCCCGCTGTCATACCTGTGCCCAGACCTTCCATTCCAGGGATGTCATCCCCAAACCTGCAAGGACAGAGTGGTTAGGACCCAGCTGGTCTTGGGGTCACTGCACCAGGCTGGGGCCCAGGGAAGCGGCAGCCCTCCCTCCCCTCAACCTCCTGCTGCTGAGCTGGGCCTGAGGGGGCTCTTCCACCCACACAGACCGAGCCTCCGGCCTGGAGATCCATCACTGGCTACGGCCCAGCAAAAGGTCATGGAGGCCCAGGTGCATGGGGCAAGCGCATGCCTGTTCAAGAGCCCAGGATGGGGCACACGTGTGGGTGGTGTGTCAGGGCACCTGCTGTAGCCTGGATGTGGCTTGTCCTTCAAAGGTTCATGTGTTGGAGGCTTTTCCCCCAGTGCAACAGGTTTGTTTTTTTGTGTGTGGTTATTTTTGCCAGTCCTGGGGCTTGAACTCAGGGCCTGAGCACTGTCCCTGGCTTCTTTTTGCTCAAGGCCAGCACTCTACCACTTGAGCCACAGCGCCACTTCTGGCCGTTTTCTGTATATGTGGTGCTGGGGAATTGAACCCACGGCTTCACGTATGCTAGGCGAACACTCTACCACTGAGCCACCTTCCCAGGCCCCGTGTAACAGTTTTGAGCCGTGGTAGATCTTTCGGAGGGGCCTAGTGGGCAGTGAGCAGGTCCTGAGGCAGGTTACTAGATATTAATGGGGTTCTCACAGACTGGGTTGTAGTTCTACAGAGCAGGTGCCCGGCTGCTGCCTGCTCGCTGGCTCCCTCGTTCTATGTGCCCTGAGTCTCTCTCCCTGGCTCTCCCACTAGATGATGCTATCTGCTGGGCTGTGAAGCCATGACAGTGCCCTTAGCAGAAGTCAAATCAATGGTTTCACCCCTACTTTAACTTTCAGCCTCCAAAGCTGTGCACTAAACCTTTTTTCTTTGGTGGTCCTGGGGTTTGAACTCAGGGCTTTGTGGTTGCAAGGCAGATGTTCTACCACTTGAGCCACGCTCTGGTCTTAAATAAACCTTTTCTGCATAAAGTGTCCAGCCTCCGTTCTTTCGCCGTAGCCATGTAAAGCAGACTAAGGCAGCACCTGCAGGTGTGTGCTGGGTTGAGTGTGTGCACACACAGGTGACCGTGGAGTGGCCGTGGTGTGGATGCACACTCCCCACGTGGCCGGCTCTGGGAGGGAGTGGCCTGCTTCCCACACCTGTTTGGCCATAGCACCCGGAGTGGAGCCAGGCCCTCCAGTACCCGCTAGCCCTGCTCGGGCCTCCAAAGCCGCCTGCCCCAGCTGCGATGGAAAGCCCCATCTCCCCTCCTGTGCCGTGGGGGAGGGGGGTGGGGGGTGGTCCTCTTTTCAGAGGCTCCCTTCTCCACTCTGCTTACCCTTGCACACCCTTCTTGGGGGGCTTGCTCTTGAACTGCCTGGTTTGCCGCTGCTTAAATTTGGGTGGCCCCTTCCTGGGGGTGACTGGTCCCCCTATCACCCTGGTGGCTGACCGGATCTCCACCTTCGGGGGCTCCAGGTTCATGGTGAGGCCGGCAGATCGGGCGGTGACCCTGGGCTTCTGGACAGCCTCAAGCCGGGCTTACGTTCCCCACGCACGCACGCACGCTGAGGGGAGACGAGGCAGGGATTCGGTCAGTGTCCCTGCTCTGGGACTCAGCCCACCAGCACAGAAGAGCCGAGCTCCAGGAGAACCCGGGCGGCAGCTTCCGTCCGAGGAGGAGCCGCCTTGCAGGCCCCCCCCAGGTTCCTCCTTCCTGTCCCCTCCTCCCCAGGCCGGAGCCACCAGGTGCCTGCCACACACAGCTCAGACATTGACCCCCCGGTCTCCCTCACCCTGCCCCGCCCCACACGCCCAGGCTACCCCCAGCCCATCCTCAGCCCCGAGACGGGTCCCGGACCAGGACTTCCTGTCACCTACCCCGCAGGACAGCCGCGGAGGACTCTCCCTGAGTGCACACGCCACCCCCTGCAGACGGGAGTCTGACCCAACCACGTCCCTGCCCCGAGCCATCCGGGGACCCCGGACTGGCGGGTCGGCCGCTCTCGTCTGACCATCACCTCCCAGCTGCCCACAGCCCTCCAGGTCCCTTCTCTTGGCTCTGACGCCATGGCTTCTATGTCTCCAGACCCTGATTTATTTGTTCATATCTCATCCTAGCCCAAATTCTACCGATTAATGTGCTGCTGCTGCTGGGATTGTCTTTATATTCACCCGCTTGCTGTTCCACTGTTCCCTGGGGTTGAGAGGCAGGGATGATAGATACTATCTTACAAAATGGGGGGAGGGTGCCTGTGGGAAGGGGTCTGTCTCAGAAGGGGGTGCCTGCTGTGTAACCCTCACCCTCCCACTCCCTTTCACCAAGAGAGAAACTGAGGCTCGGGGTGGGGAAGGGAGGCTGGTGTTGTCTCCAGCTGGTGTCCCGCCTTGGCTGGCAGACACGCCCCTGGGTGTTCACGGGCTCCCCGCACGGGGCCTGCTCTGGGCTGCGTCACCTCCGGGCTCTGGTGTGGCTGCTCTGCAGCAGGCCACGTCCTTGTCCTCGCAGGCGCCACACCGGAGGACCTCTCCTCCTTCCCCCAGAGGCCCTAAGCCCCGCTGACCTTGGCCAAGGGCAGCTCGGCTTCCTCTAAGCCTATTGCCAAAGGGAGAGTCCTAATCTCCCAGCCTGCACAAGCCCCACAGGCTGCCAGAAGGTTCTGAGGCCTCGCGTGGAAAACAGGAGGCGCTGCGGAGCCCTGGGTGCCCCAGAAACCACTTTGAGGTTCCCTGTGCTGCCTGCCTCCAGCTTGGTGCTGAATCCAGGCCTGGGGCACTTTTGAGCTGTTTGCTGGAGCATCAGGACTGAGACCAACTAGGAGGCCCCATTCAGGAGATGTGGGGTCCATACAAACCCAAGGGCAATCGTTACCCGCCTTTCCTGAGGTCCATTCTCCACCCCCGGGGCAGACAGTACCCCGAGAGAAACCAGGGTCAGGACCGGGTGGCCTGGCTGTTCGTCCCTTCCTTTCCAGATGACCCACCCTGTTCTCCAGCGCCAGGCCTCCTGTGGGTAGCTCTGGCTCCTGACAGAGTTCCAGCGGCCCAATACCGTCTCCATGGAAATGCTCCCTGACCTGTCTGGCCCGGCTGGTGCAGCTCAGGCAGCTGATCACATCGTGTTCACCCAGGCTCCCAGACCATCGCTGGCTGTGGGGACTGTGGTGGCACCACCATGTAATATGGGGGTCCATAGAGCAGGCAAACGGTACACTCCTGAAGACACTGACTTCCACAGCGGTGGTAGAGGCAGTGAGCTCCCCACCACCCCAGGAAAATGGGCAGATGTCTAGCTGCCACGAAAGGCAATGGGGTGGGCCAGGACTTACCAAGTGCCGCTGGGTCTCAGAGCCACAGGTCCCAGTGTGGCTGGACCTGGCTCAGCAGGGCAGTGGCCCCAGCATTTATCTGCTTCCAGTGATCGGATTAGGACTCCGCTGACAGCCACGGATGAGCTTACTGGGCTGCAAAGGGAGACAACTAACAGTTCTGGGAGTATCCAGAAGGGGCTCAGGTGTGGTTGGGGGCTTGGAGGATGTCCAAGATGTCCAAGATGGCCAATGTGTGGAGGAAGCATGGTTCTGAATTGCCTTCTAGAAGCCATCTGCCCACTCTTATGGTTGGCTCTGGCCCTGGGCTTGGCCCTCCCCCACTCCCCCCGACTGAAGAAGCTGCCGTTATGGCCCCAGTCCTGTGTGGGCAGGGTGCACAAGATGTTTGCGCAGACCAGGGCCTATCACTCGTGGTTCCTATAATCCTGTTTCTCTGGGCCAAGCCACAGAAAGCTCCGAGTGTTTTGGAGAGCACGCATCAGATGTCCAAAACGCCAGCCTGAACTAGCAATGCCTCATTACTCACTAGCAAGCACCCTGCCTTGCAGTCTCACAGTTTGTAGCCACAGCTTCATGTGAAATGTCATTATGAGAAGAACCTATTAGTCAGCTCAAAGCCCCTAGGAAATCACATTACAATCTTGCCTTTTCCCTAGATGAAGAGATAATAGATCTAATTACACATAAGCTTAACCCTCACTACTGCCAACGCCAGAATTCAAAACTGCTGAGGGACTAGGCACTTGTAGCTCATGCCTGTAATGCCAGGTGCTCTGGGCAGAAAAGACCGAAAGACTCTTATCTCCAATTAATCTATGAAAAGATGTGGAGGTATGGCTCTGGTGATAGAATAACCCCCTTCAATGAAAACGCCACCCGAGAGCACAAGGCCCTGAGTTCAGGCCCCAGTACCGAAACACACAATTTGCCAAGGGGAGAAATCAGGATGAAGAAAGTTCTACAGAATGAGGTGAAGAGTGAGAATACTGAGACAAAATCTGACTCTGGGCCAAAGTATGGTGGCCAACACTGCAGTCAAGAACCAGGCTGGGGCCTGGCAGCTGATTCTGGTCCTTTACCCTCACTGCCTTAGGAGCCCTGGCCAAGTGGGCAGACCCAAGGCCTCTACTGATAAACAGAGTATCTCCTCGAGAACCCAGCTGGGGACAAGGGCTTTTCCACCAATCACACAAGGAGACGAGTTGGCCTTCCAGCTCCAGAATTCAGAGCCTAACCGGGACTATCAGCAAGACTCCTGGGAAGTTGGAGGGGCCTATCACCTGAACCCTTCAGGTGGGTGGGGGGTGGTCACCAGCAGCCCAAGGCTGCGGCTGCCTTCCCTGACAAGGCAATATCGGCCAAAAGAACAGTACAAAAGCCTCCTGGGCTGGAAATGTGGCTTAGCAGTAGATGGTAACGTGCTTGCTTAGCATGCATGAAGCCCTGAGGTTGATTCCTCAGCACCATGTAAACAGAAAAAGCCAGAAGTGGCGCTGTGGCTCAAGTGGTAGAGTGCTAACCTTGACTAAAAGAAAGCTCAGAGACAGTGCTCAGGCCCTGAGTCCGAGCCCCAGGACTGGCAAAAAACAAAAACAAAAGCTTCTTATGCAGCAACCACAAGGAATTCATTTATTTCCAGGCAGTCAATAAGACAACTCCTTCTATTCCCAGAAGATACAGCCCACAGAAGGAGTGTGACTCAAGGGGACACTGTTGCTTCCTGAACAGGAGCTGCCCACGGGTGTCTCTGCAGACTGAGGGTCCGTGGGGCAAGGTGGCTCAGCCTCTATTCTTAGTGTGGAGCCGAATCTCCATCCTGAGGAAGGCCTTGAGGTTCTCATCAGCCACGTGCTCTTCCAGGGCGGCCAAGGCCCTTTCTCCACCATCCTGGTAGTGGTGCAGCAGAGTCTCTGCATACGCCACCCACACGCAGTTGGGACAGCCACTCATGCAGCAGTTTGTAGGGGGCTTCAGCTCCGGTGGCAGAGGGTATGAAGATCCTACGGGGCCCTCGCTGGGCAGGGAGGCGTTGGGTGGCTTCCTGGCACTGTCTGTACCTGTCTGGGATCCCCCTTGCACACGGTCCATCCCCAACTCTTGGTGGCCATCACCGGCTCCCACGCCAGCATAGCGCCTTGGAAGAACAATGCCTCTTCCAGAAAGCCTCTGGCAGCAGTCCCAGACAGAGAGCCAGCGAGCCCCCTGTGGATGTAGAAAAACGTGACTCTCCAGGAAGCCAGCAAGACCTCCCTCGCCCCAGGGAAGGTGCCTAACTGTCCTGTAATTGCACAGGTGGCTCCCTATCTTTCTCAGATCCCATTCCTCTAGTCTCAGTTTCCCCATTTGTAAAATGGACATAACAGGCTGGCATTAAGAGGATGGGTAAGCGTGGCCGAGTTCAGAGCCAAATGCTGGGTGTCTGCTCCAGCAAGCGGGCAGGGGAGCCCGGGCCTCCAATTCCGATGGCTGAGCGGGTGACTGACATTGGAGGACGGGATGAGGGCGGGGTAGACACACTCCTGGTCACACCGGCCTCCCCTGCACAGCCTGTCCTGTCCAGTCGCACCCCCCCCCCGCCCGCGTCCCTCCACCACTCGAGCGGCGCGGGAATCTCGGTCATCCCTTCCTCACCGGCCCCCCGCCCCAGCCCTCGGGTCCCCTTCCGTGGCCTGGCCACCGCCTCACGGAGCCCGGCAGACGCCGCTCGCGGGCCACCGCCTGCGGGGCTCCGCCTCCCGCGAAGCGCCCGGCCGAGGGGGCCCGGCGGGCACGCGAGCGCCGGGCACCGGGGGCGAGCCCGGGCGCGGCGGCCCCTGGGGCGGGCACCGCGGGGCCCTCGCGCGGCCCCGCCCGCCGGTACTTGCCGAGCCGCGGAGGACGGCGCCCACGGCCCGCGGCGACATCGGCGGAGCCCCGCGCCGCGCTCCGCGGGGCCTCAGCGCGCCGGGGACCGGAACCGGAAGCCGCGCCGTGGGGGTGGAGCCGGGGACCGGAAGTCTCGCTGGTGGGGCGGGATCCTGCCGCGGGGCGGAAGTGGCTTCTCCGGGGAAGCGCCCGGCGTGGCGATGGCGGGAGCCCGGCGTGGAGCTGCGGCCCCGGGGCGGCTGGCGGCGTCGGGGAGCCCGGGACGGCCCCGGGAGCGGCGGGGGCGGCCGCCCGGGCCGCGGCCCTCGGCTCCGCGGCTGGGGCGGCGCCGGTGGGTGCGGTTCCCGAGGGAGGGCGCCCGGTTGGGACGGACCCGGGCCGCGACCCCCGTGGTGTCGGCGGCCCCCACGCCGCCGGGACCCGTCGAGTACACCGCGGCGTCCGCTCCCTCGGCCTCGGGGTGTGCGTGAGCCGCGTGCGGAGGACGGGGCCGAGATGCCGCCCCTTCCCCCCCTCCCCCGGCTCCGGGGTGCCTCCCACCCCAGCGTCGGCAGAAAACAGCTCAGGGCACCCTCCGTGAGGCCGAGCCGAGGGGCCGCGGGCTGCCCCGACTCGGAGAGGGGGTGGGCAGCAGCTTTTCCAGCCCCACACTCCCTTGTGATGCTGCTGCTGCTTCACCTGAGACGGGCCTCACCCCCGGGTTCACCATTACAGCAAAGAAAAGAAGAAAGCGGATTGCAAGCCCAAGAACCTGGATGAACAGGAGATCCCTTTCCGGCTCCGGGAGATCATGAGGAGCCGCCGGGAGATGAAGAACCCGCTCAGCAACAAGAGGAGAAAGAAGGAGGGTAGGTGCAGGTCTCTGCTGAGGAGTTCGAGGCCCAGGACTGGCAGCAACAGCAAACAATGTGAAACTGTTCTTCCTTGCCAGCCTTGGGGTTTGAACTGGGGCCCGGGCACTGCCCCTGAGCTTTTCCACTCAGGGCTAGAGTTCTACCACTTGAGCCACAACTCCACTTCTGGCTTTAAAAAAATAACAATTTACTTTGTTATTACAGAAGTGACGTGCAAAGTGATTTCAACTACATAAGTCAGGTAATGAGTACGTTTCCTTTTGCACAGTGTCTTCTGTACTAGTGACTTTTTTGTGGTTAATTGGAGATAATAGTCTCAAGACCTTCCTTCCCCGGCTGGCTTCAATCTGTGATCCTCAGATCTCAGCCTCCTAAGTAGCTAGGGTTACAGGCATGAGTCACCAGCACCCAATGAGAGTGGTACTTTTTTTTTTTTTTTTGGCCAGTCCTGGGCCTTGGACTCAGGGCCTGAGCACTGTCCCTGGCTTCTTCCCGCTCAAGGCTAGCACTCTGCCACTTGAGCCACAGCGCCGCTTCTGGCCGTTTTCTGTATATGTGGTGTTGGGGAATCGAACCTAGGGCCTCGTGTATCCGAGGCAGGCACTCTTGCCACTAGGCTATATCCCCAGCCCCGAGAGTGGTACTTTTTGAACCATGCAGCACTGAATTGATACTTCGTGTTAAATTAGATGAAAAAAAGTATAACTTCCAGTGGTTGGACCTGTAGCTCAGTACTAAAGCACTTGCTTAGCCAGCAGAAGGTCCTGGGTTTAGTCCTTGGCATTGTACACATGCAAATGTAAATAATATGAATATGAATATAAATGTGTGGAAAAATCAAACAGCTCTGAGAGAAGTCTGAAGTGTAAGCCTTTTTATTCTTTTTTTTTTTTTTTTTTTTTTTTGCCAGTCCTGGGCCAACTGTCCCTATAGCTTTCTAGTGGCTAGAGCTCTACCACTAGAGCCACACCTCCACTTCTAGCTTTTTGGTGGTTGGATGGAGATAAGAGTGTCTTCAACTTTCTCGCCCTGGCTGACTTTGAACCAAGATCCTCAGATCTCAACATTGTTTTTTGTTTGTTTGTTTTTTTTTGCCTGGAGCTTGGACTCAGGGCCTGATCACTGTCCCTGGCTTCTTTTTGCTCAAGGGTAGCACTCTACCACTTGAGCCACAGCACCCCTCTGGCTTTTTCTGTTTACGTGGTGCTGAGGAATCGAACCCAGGGCTTCATGCATGCTAGGCATGCACTTTACCTCTAAGCCACATTCCCAGCCCCAGATCTCAGCCTCTTAAAAAACTAGGATTTTAGGTGTGAGCCACTGGCACCTGGCTGTTGGACATGTTTGACAGGAAACCTCAGGCTGTGGAGTCAAATCCCAGGGTTCCATGTGCTGGGCATTTTAGATCCTCTTTCTTTGCTTCTACTTGAGCCTGGTCTTCCCTGGCTATAGCCCTGGAAGGGAAGCATTGAGTGTGAACTATCTTCTGGTCATCAGCCAATCTCTCGTGATCCTTGTGCCATGCCACATCTGGGGTTGCTCTGTGTCCTCAGCCCAGGTGGTCTTCAAGAATACGTTGGAGATGGAAGCTAAGGGAACGGAGCCTGACATCATTGTCCCCAAGTTCAAGCAGATGAAGGGGGAATCAGATGGTGCCTACATCCAGCGCATGGAACAGGAGACCCAGCATGTACTGTTCCTTAGCAAGAACCAGGCTGACCGGCAGCCAGAGGAGAAGGCAGCTCCGAAGAAGGAGAAGTCTGAGCGGAAAAAAGCGTGAGTTAAACTAGATGCCCAAGAATGGTACAAATGGTTGTGTCCTGTGGTGACAGGACACATCAGGCAACATTTTGTTTTATTTTGTTTTCCAGTCCTGGGCCTTGGACTCAGGGCCTGAGCACTGTCCCTGGCTTCTTTTTGCTCAAGGCTAGCACTCTGCCACTTGAGCCACAGTGCCACATCCGGCCTTTTCTATATACGTGGTGCTGAGGAATTGAACACAGGGCTTCATGTATACAAGGCGAGCACTCTACCACTAGATCATATTCCCAGCCCAACAGGCAACATTTTGTTGCCTTGGTCAGCAGTGGGCAGCACACCATGATTCAGAAAAAAACATGGGAAAAAGTTCGTCTTGACCAGAACAGAGTTTAAGGTACGGGAAGAAGACTTGGTGCTCCAAAAAAAGTTTTTTTTTTTTTTTTGGCCAGTCCTGGGCCTTGGACTCAGGGCCTGAGCACTGTCCCTGGCTTCTTCCCGCTCAAGGCTAGCACTCTGCCACTTGAGTCACAGTGCCACTTCTGGCCGTTTTCTGTATATGTGGTGCTGGGGAATCGAACCTAGGGCCTCGTGTATCCGAGGCAGGCACTCTTGCCACTAGGCTATATCCCCAGCCCTCAAAAAAAGTTTTAAAAGAGAAAGTGCTGCGGGGTGTCAGTGGCTCCCATCTGTGATCGTAGCTACTTAGGAGGCTAAGATTTGAGGATCACAGTCTGAAGCCCGATCAGGCAGGAAAGTCCATGAGACTTTATCTCCAATAAACTACTCAAAAAGGTGGAAGTAGAGCTGGGACTGAAGTGGTAGGGCACCACTTTTGAGTAGAAGAAGCTCAAGACCCAGTGTACATATGCGCACGCTCACAGCTGAGTGTCTTCCCACGAGGGCTTGCTGAGTACCAGGATATTTTGACGCCCCTGAGGGTGTATCCCCATTGCACATTCGCCCCTGCCTGGCCCTGGACTGGGTTCATGTTCAGTGTTCTTTCTGGTCCAAAAAAGATACAAGAATGTTTATCTGTAATTGTGCGGGTTCTGTGGCTGGTACCTGTAGCAGTAATGTCACTGTTGTGAGGTTCCAGGATCTTCCTGTACAGTCCCTAATGATGGCATCCAGCCAGTAGCAAGCCCACCGGTTTCCCTGCTCACCTTCCTCTTGCCTTAGGTCACCACCCCTGCCCTCCAGGCAGGCAGGGAAGTGAGTTCAGCAGGACGACTTAATGAGATATATGAGATATGTCAACTATAGCAAAACTATTTTTTTTCACAGTCTTGGGGCTTGAACTCAGGGCCTGGGCACTGTCCCTGAACTGCTTTTGCTCAAGGCTAGCGCTCTACCACTTGAGCCACAGCGCCACTTCCGGCACCATCCTTTTGCTTCCTAGAGTGCTTAGTAGCCCTCACCTGCTGTCACCACCCAGATGTCTGCAGACAGCATCAAACGTCCCTTGGCAATCCACCCTCAGGGACCTGGCACCTGTGGAGATGTGGGAAGGTCCCAGGGCTCATTGCTCTGCCCTTGCATCCCTTGAGGCTGGGGTGACTTCTGCCTCCTCCTTGGGCAGAATGAGAGCCTGGAAATCTGGATAACCTTGTGCTTTCTTCCCAGGTTCCAGAGGCGGCGACTGGATAAAGCCCGGCAGAAAAAGGAGGCAAAAGCTGTGGAGAGACTGGAGCAGGAATTGCTGCAAGGTAGCTCTCCTGAAAGGCACACAGCAACCCTGGTCCCTGTGGAGGGCACCTGCTTTCCCACCAGACCGTTGGGAGGACCGTGGCCTCCCCTGGTCAATGGATCACTCAGAGTTTTGTGTCTTAGTGCTTGGGGAGAAGGGGGGAGCGTGAGCAAAAACAGAGGTTGGGGGCTGGGAACGTGGCCTAGTGGTAAAGTGCTCGCCTCATATACATGAAGCCCTGGGTTCGATTTCTCAGCACCACATAGAGAAAAGGCCAGAAGTGGCGCTGTGGCTCAAGTGATAGAGTGCTAGCCTTGAGCAAAAAGAAGCCAGGGACAGTGCTCAGGCCCTGAGTCCAAGGCCCAGCACTGGCCAAAAAGAAAACAAAAAGAGAGGTTGGGGCTCTGGGTGTTCAGATAGAATGGTTTGTATAAGCATCAGGCCTGTCTGCCCTGCCTCTCCAGACACTGTGAAGTTTGGAGAAGTGGTTCTGCAGCCCCCGGAGCTGACTGCTCAGCCCAGAAAGAGCCTCGGCAGAGACCAGGTAGGCCGCAGTTGGAGGGTGGGTGGTGGGGAGTCAGTGAGCCTGCCCCCTGCTGCCCCGAAACCACAGCAGCCAAGGTACATTGTGCTGTCTACTGTGGGGTCCGACCTGCAGCTTTGTCCCCCCGGCTTTGAGCTCTTGGACCAGTTACGACCCTTGCCATTTCCCCTTGTCACCGAGCCTGGCCCCAGCTTTTCCTTCTTCCTCAGCCTGGGAAGAAGTCACTGATGCTGAAGAAGATTTTGAACCCTGGCATGTCCCAGCCTCTGGCTCCCTCACTGGCCCGGCAGCGGATTCTGGGAGAGGAAAGGCAGCGGGCCGTGGAGGCATACAGAGCCCTGAAGAAGCTCCAGCAACAGCAGCAGCGATAGCAGCAGCAGGGCCACCTGCCTGGCAGCACTTGCCGGAGAAAGCCTGGAACCATTGTGCTAGACAGACCTGAGGGCTGCCTGGGAGCTGCTGGACAGGCCGGCACTCCAGCTGTCCGCACTGGAGCATCTCCAGGTCTTCCCTTCCTCTTCTCCCCTAATGACTGTCCTAATGACTGGCCACAGGCAGGTCTTGTGCCTTATTTTTGTCGGTTGTTGGGCTTGAACTCAGGGCGCTGTCCCTGAGCTCTTCAGCACAGGCCAGCTCTCTACTACTTTGACCCACAGCGCCACTTCTGGTTTTCTGGTGGCTAATTGGAGATAGAGTCTCACAGATTTTCCTGCCCGGGCTGGCTTTGAGCCACAATCCTCAGATTTCAACCTTCTGAGTAGGTAGGGTTAACAGTTGTGAGCCACTGGTGCCTAGCTAGATCTTGTGTCCTGTACAGGCAAGTGCACTGTAGATCAGGGCCAACAGTTGAATGAGACAAAGCCAAAAGGATCAGTGT
This sequence comes from Perognathus longimembris pacificus, assembly GCF_023159225.1. Lineage (NCBI taxonomy): Eukaryota > Metazoa > Chordata > Mammalia > Rodentia > Heteromyidae > Perognathus > Perognathus longimembris. The sequence continues at coordinate 55,741,168 of NC_063177.1, forward strand.
CTTCTTCCCTAAGCCTAGGTCCATTTTGCAACAGAAAAGTCCCCACTCAGAGCCACTTTAGGAAGGATTCAGTCCATAACTGTGACTGTAAAGAGTTAATTATTCAACCTGCTAGTTAATGCAGGCCAGCCTACTGTCTAAGAAGTAACTTAGGCAGAGGTTAGGCAGAGCGGACTGGCAGGACAGTGGAGAGTGAGCAGGCTGGGGGGCAGGGTTGGCAGACAGCACCTAGATGACCTGTGGGGGCCAGGACCCCAGCCTGCTTGTTAGTGTCCGGGCAGAGAAGGGAGCCCTAGGATGTATAGCTTGGATGGAGACTGACAGTCCAAACACCAGGAGGATAGGAGCAGGTCTGTTTCCCACATAGCAGCTTTCCCAGAGACCGAATTCAGACCGAGACTGTTGAGAGAGTAGACCTCTACCCAGAACAGAGGTTTCTGGGGTGAGTCCCCCCTGTTGGGGTCAGCTGTGCCTTTAAGGGGCCACAGCTAACCTCGGCCTGTCCCTCCCTGTCTTTAACAGGAAGAGAAGCCCCTGTTCCTGGGGCTAGCACGTGTGCTATGGCGGAGGGGTACCCCAGGGGCCCATCCTTGGGGGGCTGGACCTCTTCCCACAAAGGAAGTCTCCTGACATCACTTGAGGGACAGCCCCTTGGGACCAATCGGGGGCCCCTCTCTTGTGCCTGCCTTTGGGGTATATCTGGGGGGGCTCCTCATTTGAATAAACAAGCCCTAGAGGTTTTCTCCAGGGGCACACACATCCGTGTCCTTGGTGGTTTGGGGGCACCCTGCGACCACATGCCACCGAGGCTACCTGTGGCCATCTCTCCCATGTGAGGGCGATAAAGGACCACCCAGGAAGGGGCGAACAAACCCCTTCCCCCCCAAGCGGAGGGGAAGTAGAGAGAGAGCCCAACACTCCCCACCCCAAAGGAGAGAGCATGTGCCTGTCGGCTCCAGATGAGGACAAAAGTGAGACTCTATCTTCAGTTAATCAGCAACATCCCAGAAGTGGAAGTGTGGCTCAAGTAGTAGTGCCGACCCTCAGCCCGAGTTTGAGCCCCAGTTCCTGCACAGACCAACCCCAGGTTGGTCATGAAGACCAGCCTGAGCTTCAGCTGAGGAAGTGAGCCTGCCTGCCTGCCTGAGGGAGGAGCTTCCCCAGGGACGCCCTGGCCAGCAAGGCACCAGGAAGCTCCGAGAACACCTTCAGTCCTGGAGCACGCGTGGAGTTCTGGGGTTGGGTGTGATCTTTGACTGCCCTGGCCCAAGTTGGCATTTTCAGAAGTTTATTTTTACTGAATGTTTGCAATGTTTGGAATCCGTCTCAGAAGTGATCTTTGCCACTTTGTGACACACTGGTGATCTCAGTCCACATTAGTGTGACCAGGGATGAGTGTCCCTGGCAGGCCAAACACGTCAGACTGCACCTGTGAGCTTGGGAGTGACTCACGGCAACACGTGCTTACTGGACAAGTAAACCAAGAAGCAGGCCAAGCCCTTGGTGTTGGTTTTTAATGTAAAGGGGCTACCTGTGCTGCCCATGCTGTCCTCCACTCCACTTCCTGGGCTTAGGTGATCCTTCAGCCCAGCCTCCCTCAGTGTAGCGACCACGGGCCTTGGGCCCCACCAGGCGCTTGTTTCTAACTTGAGCCTTAGTTCTTCATCTCACACTCACTTTGTCCACCCCCTTGTAGCCTGGGAGGAGGAAGGATGGGGTGGTCAGGGTATCAGAAATGTAAACAAATTGGGGCTTGTATTATAGGCAGGGCACCGGGTCTCTGTGGTGGCACCGTAATACAAACACCTTGGCGTACATCCAGTGGGCTTCCTGGGGACAGGGAAACAAGTGCTGGGGGTGTCATCCTCGGAGGCCGCTTACAGGCCAGCCCTCCTTCCCCGCACTGAGGACAGTCTTCTTCAGATGTCCGGAACTGTACTCCTGGTGGCTCTTGACCCAGAACTGCACCTCAGCACAGATCGCTATTGTCTAGGACTCTGCTAGGCTGTTCTGCCTGTCAGACCACTGAAGGCATTACTGCATCCTCTGCCTCCTGGTCAGCAGGTGGGCCAGCCAGACTTCTCCAACTTGTAGTCAGCGGCTTGTTCCACACCGCTCCTGGAGCCAGCCCAGCACGCCAGCCAAGCCCGTGCCTTCCCTGGCACTGATTTCTGCTGTGGTGATGTGCTGCTTGGCACAGGCAATGATGTCTGGGAGCCTGATCAATGACTTAACTTCCTCCACGGTCATGTAACAAGGTAGGTCACTGTAAACAAGCATTCTGTCAGAGTGGTGGCTGCTACAAACCTGCCCAGCCCCCGGCAGCACCTCCACCCGAATGAGCCCTGCACTTGGCTACACCCCGAGAGAGAGCTCCTCCCCAGGACAATCCCCACCCCTCGTGTTGCCCCCTACTTCAGAGACCATACATCTTGTTGAAGAGTATCAGGACTGATACATCTGAAAGTTGTTCTGCAGAAAGGAGACCCAGGAGATGCACGCAGGAGGCAGAGAGCTGAGTGGGATTGGAGGCATCCATCACGAACTAGAGAAGGAAAAGAGCATGGCAGCAACTTCCTGCTATGGAAGATCCTGGTCAGCCTTCTTCCTTTTTTTTTTTTTTTTTTTGGCCAGTCCTGGGCCTTGGACTCAGGGCCTGAGCACTGTCCCTGGCTTCTTCCCGCTCAAGGCTAGCACTCTGCCACGTGAGCCACAGCGCCGCTTCTGGCCGTTTTCTGTATATGTGGTGCTGGGGAATCGAACCTAGGGCCTCGTGTATCCGAGGCAGGCACTCTTGCCACTAGGCTATATCCCCAGCCCAGCCTCCTTCCTTTGAGCAGCACAGGCATGTCCTGCGACGAGGCTTCTATTTTTTGTGCTGTGCTGGAAGCTCACAGGTTCCAGGCAGGCACTCTGCCAGTGAGCTGAACTCCCACTATCACAATAATGCTTTATTTTGTTTTCATCAGTCATGGGACTTAAACGTGGGGCCTGAGCACTGTCACTGGCTTCGTTTTGCTTGGATCACTCTACCACTTGAGCCACAACGCTACTTTTAGCTTTTTCTGCATATATGGTGCTGAGGAATGAAACCCAGGGCTTCATGCATGCTAGGCAGACAGGCATTCTATTGCTAAGCCACATTCCCAGCCCATCAAATGACCTTTTTTTTTTTTTTTTTTTTTTGCCATTCCTGGCACTTGAACTCAGGCCCTGAGCCACCGGCTTCTTTGTGTTCAAGGCTAGCATTCTACCACTGGAACCACAGTTCTACTACTTTTTTTGTAGTTTATTGGCTATAAGAGTCCAGCGAGGGGCTGGGCATATAAAGCACTCATCTCGTATACATGAAGCCCTGGGTTTGATTCCTCAGAACCACATAAACAGAAGAAGCCAGAAGTGGCGCTGTGGCTCAGGTGGTAGAGTGCTAGCCTTGAGCAAAAAGAAGCCAGGGACAGTGCTCAGGCCCTGAGTCCAAGCCCCAGGACTGGCCAAAAACAAAGAGTCTAGAGTCTAGTGAATTTTCCTGCTCAGGCTGGCCCCCAACTGAAATCCTCAAATCTCAGTCTCATGAGTAGCTGTTCATAAGCCACTGGTGTCCAGCTGCTTCTTCTGTCTCTTTTTGGTGCCAGTCCTGGGGCTTGACCTCATGGCCTGGGTACTGTCCCTGAACTTTTTGCTCAAGGTTAGCACTCATCACGAGCTGCAGCGCCACTCCTGGCTTTTTGGTGGTTAACTGGAGATAAGTCTCATGGATATTCCTGCCAAGGCTGACTTTGAACCTCAGTCCTCAGATCTCTGCCTCTTGCGTATCTAGGATTCCAGCACCTGGCCACAATAACTTCTCAATAAAGAGGTTTGGGTCGGGGCTGGGGATATAGCCTAGTGGCAAGAGTGCCTGCCTCGGATACACGAGGCCCTAGGTTTGATTCCCCAGCACCACATATACAGAAAACGGCCAGAAGTGGCGCTGTGGCTCAAGTGGCAGAATGCTAGCCTTGAGCGGGAAGAAGCCAGGGACAGTGCTCAGGCCCTGAGTCCAAGCCCAGGACTGGCAAAAAAAAGAGTCTCACAGATTTTCCTGTCCAGGCTGGCTTTGATCCATGATCCTCAGCACCACATATATAAAAAAAGCCGGAAGTGGCGCTGTGGCTCAGGTGGTAGAGTGCTAGCCTTGAGCAAAAAGAAGCCAGGGACAGTGCTCAGGCCCTGAGTCCAAGGCCCAGGACTGGCCAAAAAAAAAAAAAAAAGAGGTTTGGGTCTAGGCAGAAGCAGAGGGAAATTCACTTGCATGTTTTCACTTGCATGGTAGTCTGCACTCAATGTAGCAATCAGTTCTCCATCCCAGAGCTGGGGCATAGGTCTCGTAAGGATGCATTCAACCAGAAGGATGTAGAAATCAAGCACAAATGTAGGACACACCCAGGGGCCAAAGGAAGGGAACTCTAACGTCAGCTCAATCGACTGAAGCAAGCACAGCCTCAGTCCCACTTCCCATAGTAGAACCCCAACCCCTATTCTACACAAAGTAGGATCTGGGCCTGACAGCTCCGACGCATAGGCACGCTTTCCTAAAGGAAACCCAAAAGCTTATGACCTACCATGAGCGAATGGCAGTTCCCATAATAACTCGACCAGATGGGGCTCATGCACCCTCCGAGCTCTCGGATGGTGATCTTTCTCTGGGCCACTATGTCTGTAAGGTTGGTGCCCACCTGTGGGAAAAACCGCCAGGCAGAAAGAGAACGATGTAAGCGCCGTCCTGTGGTAAGCTCGAGGCATAAGTGCACGCACACTCTACTCTGAGGCCTAAATCCACAAGGCCCATTCCGCCAACACCTCAAACCCAGCAGCCAGACGTGGCGAGCAGGAGAGAGGAGGGTAAAGGGTGCTGCCCGGGGTCGGGGCGACGCCCGCCAGGGGGGATCGGCCCCGAGGACCATCGCGAGGTGGGTCCTCCGGCGGAGGGAGGCTCAGCTCCAGCCCCGAGCACACCGCCCGACAGCGCCGCGGCCACCACCGGGGCGGGCCTGGAGACGCGGCCCCGCGTTAGCCCGCACGAAGGGGGCGGGCACCTACCGTGGGCCGCGTCGGAGGAGGCTCGCCCAGGTCGCCCTGGCCACCCTGGGAGCTCAGCTGTGCCGACGGTTAAGGACCCGAGAGCAGCGGAGGGAGGAGCCCCGCGCCCGCCCCCCGGCCCCCCGGCCCGCCCGCGGGGCAAGGAAGGATATTCTGCAGGCGTTTCACCAAAAGCGTCTTCCCCACGCCCGCGGCGCCCAGCAGGAGACACATCCCCAGCCGCACGCCCTCCACTCGGCCCACGTAGGCCGGGGGGCCGGGGCGCGCAAGGCCCGCCCCCTCCCTGCTCTCATTGGATGGGCCTCCCTTCCGAACTGCTCATTGGCTCTCGAGGTCCCCGTCGCCGCTCAATCGACGCGCGCGGGGCCGGCGGGAGGCCACGCCTCCTCGCGGCTGGAGAGCCGGCGCCGTGACGTGCGCGCGCGCGCGCTGGGGCGAGAAGACGGAAGCGGAAGTCGGGGGGCGCGCCCGCGGAGAGCCCGCAGCTCGGCGGCGTCTGTCCGGTCCGGGGTCGCCATGGGGCGAGGCAGCGGCACCTTCGAGCGTCTCCTAGGTAACGCGCCCTCTCGCCGGGCCTGCGTCCGCTCGCCCGCGCTCCGGCCCCGCACGGCCGGCCTCGCGAGGCCCGGGCCGGCCGCCCTCCCGGCTCTGCGGCCGTCGGCCTCCCGGGCGCGCGGCGCCGGCCCTGGGCCTCGGGTGTGGCCTGGCGGGCTGCGCTCGTCGGCCCCGGGCGCCTGCGAGGGCGGCGCGGCCGGGGTCCGCGCCGGGCCCGGTTTCCTCCCCGGCCGACGGCTCTCGACCGATCGGGGCCCGAGTCCTGAGTCACGAAGCGGGTGACTCGGAGCCAACCCCGGCGCGGGGCCTCTGGCCCGAATGTCGGCCCCCGGGGGCGTCGGGGGCGGCCTGTGGGCGTCCCCGCACCCAGCCAGCCCCCGTGGCCTGTCCAGGGACTTAGAAAGGGCCTTTCCTCTCCACGTTGGAGGTGTTAGGGGACCCTAACCCAACCTCCTGGAGACTGCAGATTTTAGGAAGAAAAGTGAGTTTGACGTCCGTGTCCCATCTTCTTTTGGGGCCGTGTCCAAGTTGGGGATGCTGTCGTGGTCTGCCCCCGCCCGCCTCTTTCTGAAGTATGGGTTTTCTCTTTTGTCCCCATTCCCTCCCTGCACCCCCAACCGTTCAAGTCTCTCCTTGAACGGCAAGACTCAACTCCATGCAGACCACATCCCGTCTCAGGTCCTGCACCCTCTTTCAGGATCGTGTTCTTGGGCGCCTTGCCACCTGTCAGACTGCCCTCCATTCCTCTGACCCTTTCGCGTGCTCTACTCTCATCACCTTCACCTTCCTCTCAATTCCTGTCTACTGCTCTGCCTGTTCCTTTAGGTTTTACCATCCCAGATGCCCTACCCCTTTCCATTTCCCAGCACCATATCCTTTCTCAGTGGCTCATCTTGGCTCCTTCTTGGCACGAGGTAAAAGTTTTCAAGGAGATCTCAGATGAGATACCTCCCTTCTCTAGGGGTACACAGCCTTAGTACTTCAGCTTATAGCGGGGCTTCACACTTCAAGGATGAATCCAGAAATTTGCTGAATCACTAATGAAGACAACAAGGCCTGAGTTTGTTTCTCTGTCTTGGGAAAGGTGATGCACAGTTGAGTAGTAGTTAGTGCCTGTTTGTCAGAGGTGACTAGTATGAAAAGAAGAGCTGTTGGTTGGGAGAACTTGGGGGTCAGTTCCCTACACCCTACAGTGTGCTTCCAGTGGAGGGCTGGAATCTGGGTCACAGGTCTCTCTGAGGCTTTTCCAACTAAGAGCTAATCAAAGGGGTAGAACGTCTGAAGGCTGGAGACTCTGAGGGACAGGTCACCGCGTCTGTGGAGAGCAGCAGAGGCTCTAGGTTCAAAGTGTGTAGCAGGCGGTAACTTGGGGCAATGGCCTTGCCTCTGCTTGGCCTCTGGCGGTGGTAGAAATGGCAGCAGCTGGTTAGTCTACGTGGGAATTGAGAGAATTCACAGACCATAGCATTTGGATGGCAGCTGGTATGTAAGAAGCACACAGCAGCCATTCTCTTCTCATTTTTGCTCTACTTCTCACCTTGGAAGGATGGCATTTTCATGGTCTTCCAGTCTGCCGAAATGTTTAAGAAGGGAATGAGGGCTGGGGATATAGCCTAGTGGCAAGAGTGCCTGCCTCGGATACACGAGGCCCTAGGTTCGATTCCCCAGCACCACATATACAGAAAACGGCCAGAAGCGGCGCTGTGGCTCAAGTTGGCAGAGTGCTAGCCTTGAGCAGGAAGAAGCCAGGGACAGTGTTCAGGCCCTGAGTCCAAGGCCCAGGACTGGCCAAAAAAAAAAAAAAAAAAAAGAAGGGAATGAGTTGCAGAACTGGTAACACTTAGCGAGTACAGCAGCCCCCTTGACAGCATCTCTTTCCCTTAGACAAAGCCACAAGCCAGCTTCTCCTGGAGACCGACTGGGAGTCCATCCTGCAGATCTGTGACCTGATCCGCCAGGGGGACACGCAGTAAGTGAGGAGGGGAAGCCACGCACAGTGCTCACTGTTTCTCCCCGGTTCAGCTCACTGCACAAGGCCCTCAAACAGACAATCATGTAGTCATGTGCTTGATGCTTTATCATCTTGGAACAATTAAGGGACTTTGTGCAACTTGAATATACCTGGTTATGTTAATGTTTGAAGTGTCTGAAGGAGACATTCTAAAATGGTAGGTGGCGTTTCTCATCTCGTTGACTGAGACTTTATTTTTCTCTCTGCTGTTAACCTTGCTCTTTTTCTTTCAGAGCAAAATATGCTGTAAGTTCCATCAAGAAGAAAGTCAACGACAAGAACCCACACGTGGCCTTGTATGCACTAGAGGTAACTAGAGTCCTGCTTCAGTGGCTTCTGACCCGCCGCCTCCAGGGTCACTGTCCACTCCTGGTCCGGCAGCCTCGCCTGCGTCCCTGTGCGTGCAACAACTAGTGGAATTCCTCTAGCTTTGAGTACAGGAGTGAGCGGTGCCGTTGTGCTCCATCTCCCTATGGGGATGGGGGAAGGGAAGCCCCTGCTTCTCCAGGCTTGATCCATGCATGAGCCTCTTTTTTTTTTTGCCAATCCTGTGGCTTGAACTCAGGGCCTGAGCACTGTCCCTGAGCTTTTGCTCAAGGCTAGCGCTCTACCACTTGAGCCACAGCTCCACTTCCAGCTTTCTTTGTGTATGTGGTACTAGGAATTCAGCCCAAGGCTTCATTCATGCTGGGCAAGCACTCTGGTACAAAGCCGTATTCCCAGCCCCAACTATGTGTGACCCACAGCCATGATGACAGAGGGGGCGTGTGACAGGAGCCGCACCTGTCTAGAGAGCCCCTGCTTGTCATTTCCAGCAAGCTGTATGGCCTGAGGAGACTGTCAGGCCTGTCTTCCCTGGGAAGACGGGGGCCCTGTCCTTACCGTGGGCCCGACCCTTCCCTTCCCTTGGGGTCTGCAGGTCATGGAATCTGTGGTGAAGAACTGTGGCCAGACTGTGCATGATGAAGTAGCTAACAAGCAGACCATGGAGGAGCTGAAGGAGCTGCTCAAGGTGGGTGCTCCAAGAGCCAGGGGGGTGGCAAACGGCAGCCGCTTACTGAGCACCCGCAGTGGCAGAGGGGGAAGGTGAGAATGCCGATCCCGGGGCTGTGACTGCAGGCTCAGCCTGGGGAAGCCTCTTCTCCCCATCCAGTGCTGGGGTCGCAGCAGCCAGCACAGGTGCTGTATCTGGGCCCAGGGAGACCGGCTCTTCTTTGGGGATTAGGAAATGCTTCCAGAGTGGCAGGATTAGGAGCAGAGGGGTGAAGGGCGGGAGCTACTCCATACTGGGCAGAAGTGGTGGTAGCAGCTACCGTGTTAGTAGGAGGCACATCCTGGGGGTGCAGAAGTGGTAGGTGTCAGGAAGGAGCTGTGCAAGGAAAGGAGGTTTCTCTGTCCTCACTAGCAGAGGGGGGAGGCCCTCTTGGTCACCTGGCGACGGTCCCTGGGGCCACTCGCGGGGATTGTGATGTAGGCAGGGGTGATGTGGCAGGGGTTTGGAATGAAAAGGGAATCCCACCCCGTCTCGGCGTGACCTGGAGTGAGGCCTCTGAAGAGGCGCTGACTCCGGCCTTCGCCCGCTTCCCGCACCGTCCTGGCTGGAGTCCGGGAAGGGAAGGGGCGGCACACTGGCACGACTCTTGCACCGTCGACCACGTTCTGTCGGTGCTGAGGTGCGCTGCACCATTCGCTCCCAGGGAGGCGGGGTGCCGGTGGACCCCAGTGTGACCTCTGTTGTTGCGGCTCCTCAGAGCAGCCCCCCCCACGCGTGGAGAGGCCCCCACGTGCGCGCACACCCCCGTGTCCTCCGCGCCAAGTGCCGGGGGCGGCCTCGCTGCCAGCTGACACGCTGCAGGCCGGGCTGTGCCCTCGCCCGGGGGGATGGTGGCCCCGAGCTTCCCCTCGGTGTGGAGGGGTGGCTCACCTGCCACCCCTGGACTGTGACTGGAAAGGCCTTTGGCTCCTTAGCGGCCGTGTCCTCGGCCTGAGGCGACGCTGCGTGCGCAGGTCTGATCGGCTCTGCCCACGGGAGACGAATGGCACCTGGTGCCAAGTAATGGCGTGGAGGCTCCCGTCCCCGGTCGGAACAGGAGAAAGAGACACAGCTGTGACTCGTGCGGGAGACGGGGCAGTTTGACGCGTGGAGGCCTCTAGTTTTAGGGTCCCGAGCCAGTGCAGGGAGCCTGGGGATACGGCGCCCCCGTTGGCGCCCCGCCGGCAGAGGGCAGCGGCTTCCGCCAGCACCTCGGTCCCCATGGCCCGCCTTCCTTCTTCCTGCCCCGCAGAGGCAAGTGGAAGTGAACGTCCGGAACAAGATCCTGTACCTGATCCAGGCCTGGGCGCACGCCTTCCGCAACGAGCCCAAGTACAAGGTGGTCCAGGACACGTACCAGATCATGAAGGTGGAGGGTGAGTCTGGCTCCCGTCTGAGTGCTGGGAGCACGGCCACCGTGAGCGGCCAGGCTGCCCTGCTGGGTGGTGCCAAGCCCGGTGACCAGGGGCAAGGGCGGATGCACCAGGCCTGGCTGACAGACGGGTGACGGGAGCCGGGAAGGGGCGCCTTCTTCGAGAACCTCCCTCCGCGGGCCGGGGGCTGGTGGTGACGGAAGACAGCAATAGTAGCTTTTCATCAGAGCGTGGCCTGGCCCTGGGTGGGCCTTCAGGACGCCCTCAGGAGCAAGCGCCCTGGGCTCCAGGGCCTAACAGGAGAGGGAAACACCAGGACTCCGTGCAGAGGTCCTGGGCCCACGCGCCTGTGACCTCTGGGGGTGAGGGGGCAAGAAGCAGCTCACACCCAGAGGAGGGCAGCGCCGGATCCGGTGCGGCTCCGTGCAGCAGCACGGCCCTGGCCGGTTTTCAGCCAGGCTGTGACAGCCGAGTCCGCAGAGCCCTGTGTCTTCCTCCGGCGGCTGCCGTGGCTTTGGAGAGCTGGTCTGGTTTCAGAGCAGGACAGTGGCTCAGGGTGGGGTGGGCCTACACCTCGAGGTCCTCTTGTGCTCCTGTGGGGGACAGGTGTCAGGAGGGAGCGCGGCGGGCCCCGTGGGCCTGTGGTCACCGCCGCCTTCTCTCCCCAGGACACGTCTTCCCAGAGTTCAAGGAAAGCGATGCTATGTTTGCTGCCGAGAGAGTGAGTGTGGGCGGGGCGGCGCCCAGCGGTGGACCGTCGGGGAAGCTGGCGGGAGGTGGGGGGGGGGGTCGGCCTGCTTGGGGCCTCTGTTCTGACTGAGGGCAAGATGGAGACGTGCTTCTGGACCCTTTGGGATGTGGCTCCGGGTTCACCAGCATTAAAACACCCCCAGCCAGGGACGTGGCGCAGCGCCTTCTGAGCAAACAAGCTGGCTCACACCTGACTCCAAAGAAACAGCTACACAGATAGATGGGCTGGGCACGGGTCCCGGTCCCAGCGTGACTCCCCCCGGGGCGGGACTCTGCCCTCTGACGTGGGCCGGTGGTTTGTTTGAGCCGGCAGCTGGGGCGGGCCGGGCCGCGCTGCCGGCTTCCTTTCCTGTCTGCGGCGGCCTCTGGGAGCCTCGGGGCCAGGGGACCCTGTCATCCTGACCCTCACTCCGCTGCCCTCCTCCCCTCCAGGCCCCCGACTGGGTAGACGCCGAGGAATGCCACCGGTGCCGAGTGCAGTTTGGGGTGGTGACCCGCAAGGTGCGTGCCGAACCCCGGGGGTCTCCACACACGGGCCAGCAGAGCCGGGGCTCCCTGCCGTGGTCGGACCGGGATTGGCTGGGGATTCGTGCCCTCGGCCGCCGTGGGTCTGCTGCCCCTGCCTCGCACAGGCCCCGCTTCATTCACTCTGGGGACACTGAGGCCCTCCTCAGGGCTGCTCTCACGTGTCACCATTCCTCCAGGTGACTCAGACCCCAAAGCTGCTGTCCTGTTCCACTGCAGCTTCCCGCACCGTGCGTGCTGGGGCCCCGCAGGGGCTGAGCAGGCTCAGGGCCGCCCCGTGCTGAAAGGCTCTGCTGTCCTTGCTAGAATTTCTTCCCTTTCCCCAAAGTGGTGGCTGGAGTTGAGTCCCTAGACGTGTGTCCACGTGGCCTCAGCACCGTGGCGCCGTCAGGGCGGCCCCCGCCCCCCCGTAACCAGCCCCTCTGGCCCGCCCCACAGCACCACTGCCGGGCCTGCGGGCAGATCTTCTGCGGCAAGTGCTCCTCCAAGTACTCCACCATCCCCAAGTTCGGCATCGAGAAGGAGGTGCGCGTCTGCGAGCCCTGCTACGAGCAGCTCAACAAGTGAGTCCCCCGAGGCCCAGCACAGCCAGGCGGGGGGGGGGGGGGGTTGATTTGGGGCAGGTGTCGTGCGCAGGGCGGTGTGCACACGCGCGGCTGGCCCCGGGCCCCTGGGCCGGGAGCACTGCCGGGCGGCGTCTCGGCGTCCGCGGCCCACCTGCCCGCGCCACTGCTGAGGCGTGCGCACACGCTCATCTACATCTGTGCCAGGCCTGGGCTTGAACTCGGCCTGAGCGCCATCCCCTTGTGTGTGACCAGCGCTCTACCACTTGAGCCACAGCTCTACTTGTAGCTTTTTGTGGTTCATTGGAGATAAGAAGCTCAGAGGCTTTCCTGCCTGGGCTGGCTTTGAACCATAGCCCTCAGATCACAGCCTCCTGAGTGACTAGGATTATAGGCATGAGCAATAGTTGCCTTGCTTGTACTTTATCTGAATTACTTCTTTTTTATGCCAGTCCTGGGGCTTGAACTCAGGGCCTGGGCACTGTCCCTGAGCTTCTTTTGCTCAATGCCACAGCACCACTTCCGGCTTTTTCTGTGTACGTGGTCCTGAGGAACGGAACCCAGGGCCTCGTGCATGCGAGGCAAGTACTCTACCCCTAAGCCATATTCTCAGTCCTCTTATTTTTTTATATTTCATTTTTAGTTTTATTTTTTGTCGGTCATGGCACTTAAACTCTGGGCCTGGGCACTGTCCCTGAGCTCTTCAGTTCATGGCTAGCACTGTATCACCTGAGTTAGTGTGCCACTTCTGGTTTTCTGGTGGTTAATTGAATAAGAGCTAAGAGGGCTGGGAATATGGCCTAGTGGCAAGAGTGTTTGTCTCGCATACATGAAGTCCTGGGTTCAATTCCTTAGCACCGCATATACAGAAAAGGCCAGAAATGGCGCTGTGGCTCAAGTGGCAGAGTGCTAGCCTGGAGCAAAAAGAAGCCAGGGACAGTGCTCAGGCCCTGAGTCCAAGGCCCGGGACTGGCAAAAAAAAAAAAGAAAAGAGAGAAGAGTCTCATGGACTTTCCTGCCTGGTCTGGCTTTGAACCTCAGTCCTCAAGTCTCAGCCTCCTGAGCAGCTAGGATTGCAGGCATGAGCTGCCGGTGCCCGGCTTGGCATTTGAACAGTCCAGTGAACTGTGGACTCTTTGGCCTGAACACTCATGGTAGGTTTCCCAGGGCGGCTAGGCTGTCAGAATCGTTGACACCCGCCCTGTGGTGGTGGCACCGGGGCGTCCGGCTTTGCCCTGCCCCCAGGAAGGCCTGGTATGGCTTCTCTACCGGGGGCTGTCAGGTTGCGCAGCGAGCCACGCTGCCTTCCCTCCTCCCGGGCTGCCTTCCCCAGAACGCGTCTTCAGCCTCTGCCGTTGGATGTAGACATCTCAGGGGCAGTCCAGCTATCCAGGTGACTTGGCGCTTAGGTTCAGGCTCAGTGTTTCTGGCAGAAGCTCCAGGAGTGAGGCACGATGACCCTTGGATCTGTTGATACAAACCTGGGCCAATTTGGTTGAGAGGTTTGGAGGCTACTCGCTGGGGATACCCCTTTGCCTTGTGGTAATTAGGGTCCCTCTGGAGCCCAGGCGCAAGTCCTGCCCCTGTGGCTGTGCACCTGCCCCTTTTCTCTTGAAGTGCTCATGACTCAGCTCTTTTCCTGGTGCTGCTTCCTCCTTTGTCAGGCGTGCCTTTAGGGTTTCCTGTTAGAAAAGAGCTGGGGCACTGGTGCCTCACTGAGGCCTGGAAACGGCTGAGATGTGAGGATTGTGGTTCAAAGCCAGCCTGGAGGGTCTGGGAATGTGGCCTAGTGGCAAACGTGCTCACCTTGTATGCATGAAGCCCTGGGTTCGATTCCCCAGCACCACATGTAGAGAAAGTGGCCAGAAGTGGCGCTGTGGCTCAAGTGGCAGAGAGCTAACCTTGAGCAAAAAGAAGCCAGGACAGTGCTCAGGCCCTGAGTTCAAGGCCCAGGACTGGCAAAAACAACAACAACAACAACAACAAAAAAGTCAGGTTGGACAGGAAATCTGTCTGTGAGACTTTATCTCCAATTAACCTTTGCCCTGGGATAAGACCCAGCACCAACAAAAGAGGGAGACAGACAGGCCTGGGATTTTCTTGAGGGGCAGGGAACGTTGGCTCATGTGGGTTGGAACGCCGGCTGTGCTGTGTGTGGCCCTCACCAGCCACCTGTTCCGGAGGAAACGCTCGGAAGCCAGCCGAGTGTCTGCGGCCCACACCTGTAAAGCTAGCTACTTCGGGAGGCTGAGATCTGCGCATTGCGGTTCAAAGCCAGCCTAGCGAATCCATGAGACCTAACCTCCAAGACGTTACCAACAGAGCTGGAAGTAGAGCTGTTTAGAATGCTAGTCTCGAGCAAAAGAAGCTCAAGGACAATCTCCGGGCCCCGAGTTCAAGCTACAGGACCAATAACAACAACAAAATACTGTAGGGCTGGGAATGGGGCCCGGCGGTCGAGTGCTGGCCTCCCCAAATGCCCCCCGGGCTCCTGACCCCAGGGAGGCCCTGCCACGCAGCCCCCGCTGCCGCTCCCTACAGTTCCTGGGGCACCGTGCTGCGTGGCCTCCTCCAGCACCGCACAGGCCCCGCCGGGGAGCCCCCCCCCCCCCCCCCCCCGCCACGCCGGTCTCCCGCAGCAGCGCTCCTCTTGCCTCTAGGAAAGCGGAAGGGAAGGCGGCCTCCAGCACAGAGCTGCCCCCGGAGTACCTGACCAGCCCCCTGTCCCAGCAGTCCCAGGTATGGCCCTGCCGCCCCGGGAGCGCCTCCCCTCGGGGCCGCCCTGACCGCCCCGTCTGCCCTCAGCTGCCCCCCAAGCGGGACGAGACGGCCCTGCAGGAGGAGGAGGAGCTGCAGCTGGCCCTGGCGCTGTCCCAGTCGGAGGCCGAGGAGAAGGAGAGGCTGGTGAGCTGCGGGCGCCTTGCAAGGCCTTGCGGGGGGGGGGGGGGGCTCTGTGCCACACGACCCCCACACGACCCCCACGTGCCCTGGGTTCTGCCTCAGAGACAGAAGTCGACCTACGCGGCGCATCCCAAGGCGGATCCCGCCCCCCTGGCGTCGTCCGCGCCCCCGGCCAGCAGCCTGTACTCTTCCCCCGTGGTGAGTGCCGGGGCCGGGTGGGGGGGGAGGGGGGGAGACGCCATGGGGCGGCTTGAACTCAGGGCTTCAGCTCTCGTGTTCACCGAGGCTCTGCCGCCTGAGCCACACCTCCACGTCGGGCTTTTTGGTGGCTCATTGAACATAAGAGTTTCAGACCTTTCTGCCCAGGCTGGCTTTGAACCTCGAGCCTCAGATCTCAGCCTTCTGAGTAGCTAGGATGGCAGGCGTGGGCTAAGGCTTCCTGGGGCGTTAAGGGACCGGTCCTCTTGGGGATCCACCCTCCCCTCCCCCACTCTAAATGTGCGGGCACAGATTTCGGAGGTCGTTCTCAAGCTCTAGGCGCCACAGCTGGGGCTCGGCCGTGAGGAGGCCCAGGTCTGTGCTGGACGCGGGCAGGGCGTCCACGCTGTGGCCCGGTGCTGGTCCTGGCGAGTCCGGGGACAGCGGTCGGGAGCCGCCCTGGGCCGGGCCGTCGGTGCAGCCGTCTCCGGAGCCAGAGCTGGAGAGGGCTCCGTTGAGGGCCGCTGCCCCGGAGCCTGGGCCACGAGGGGTGTCGGGTGCCACCTGGGTCCCTGCCACATCACAGCTCCCCAAACTGTGTCCTCAGAACTCGTCGGCGCCTCTGGCTGAGGACATGGACCCTGAGGTAAGGGCCCCGGGTGGGGTGCTGTCGAGTCACACTCCTGACACGCACGAGTGACCCCTGCTTGATACTGTGCAGCTCGCGCGGTACCTCAACCGGAACTACTGGGAGAAGAAGCAGGAAGAGGCTCGGAAGAGCCCCACGCCGTCGGCGCCCGTGCCCCTGGCAGACCCGGCCGCCCCGGCCGCGGAGGGGCCCGGAGCCCCCGCCATGGTGGAGGTGAGGCGGGTGCCGTCCTCCGGGCTCTGGTCCTGGGGGGCAAGCGCGGCCCCCCTCACCGCCGCTGTCTTGCAGGCCCCCCTCTCAGAAGTGGACTCGCAGCCCATCGCCACCGCCGGCGGCCCCTTTGCCGAGGTGAGCCTGGCGCCTCCGTGGGCGAGGGGCTCCCGGCCACCCCGGTCCCCGGGAGCCGGCGTCCGTCCGGGGCCGCCCCCGCCCCGCCGAGCCCTCGCTCTCAGGAGCCGCCGTGAGGCCGCCGTGCTCACGGGCGTCGTGTGCTGGGGACAGCCCGGCCCGGGCCGCCGCGGGCTCTGAGCCCCGGGGCGCCTCCTGGCGGCCAGCCCGGGGCGCGGCGGCACTCAGCACCCCACCCTGTGTCCCAGCAGCAGTACCAGAACGGGGAGTCGGAAGAGAGCCACGAGCAGTTCCTGAAGGCCCTGCAGAACGCCGTGACCACCTTCGTGAACCGCATGAAGAGCAACCACATGCGGGGCCGCAGCATCACCAACGACTCGGCGGTGCTGTCGCTCTTCCAGTCCATCAACAGCATGCACCCGCAGCTGCTGGAGCTGCTCAACCAGCTGGACGAGCGCAGGCGTGGGTGCCGGGCCCCGGGGGGCCCCGAGACCGCCGGCCGCCTCGCCCCTCCTTCCCCGCGGCCGTGATGGCTCCCTCCCTCCGGGCGGTCCCCGTGGGATGGGCCCCCGGGGTGGCCCCTCGCCCCCGGCCCCGCCCAGAGCCCGCACCCACCGTGTCACCGTCTGTGCTGGAGGATTCTCAGCTGCCCTGCCTTTTTGGCGTTTCTGCCTGTCCCGGGGCTTGAACTCAAGACCTGGGCGCTGTCCCTGGGTTTCTTCTTGCTCACGGCTAGCACTCTGCCACGTGAGCCACGGCGCCCCTTCTGGCCTCGTCTGTGGTGCTGAGGACTCGAACCCAGGGCTTGGTGCGTGCCAGGCCCCGTTCCCGGCCCGACCCTGCCTCCTTCCCACAGTGTACTACGAGGGGCTGCAGGACAAGCTGGCGCAGATCCGCGACGCCAGGGGGGCGCTGAGCGCCCTGCGCGAGGAGCACCGGGAGAAGCTCCGCCGGGCGGCCGAGGAGGCCGAGCGCCAGCGCCAGATCCAGCTGGCCCAGAAGCTGGAGATCATGCGGCAGAAGAAGCAGGTGCGTGGCACCACCGGGGCCGCCCACGGGCACGGGCCGCCCGGCCGGCCTGACCCCCCCGCCCCCGCCCCCCCTGCAGGAGTACCTGGAGGTGCAGAGGCAGCTGGCCATCCAGCGCCTCCAGGAGCAGGAGAAGGAGCGGCAGATGCGCCTCGAGCAGCAGAAGCAAACCGTCCAGATGCGCGCCCAGATGCCGGCCTTCCCCCTGCCCTACGCCCAGGCAAGTGCCGCCCGCCCCCTCCCCGCCCTCCTGGGCCCGGAACCCCGCTCACTGCCATCTCGCCCTTTGTCCTCAGCTCCAGGCCATGCCTACCTCTGGGGCTGTGATCTACCAGCCCTCGGGGCCCACCAGCTTCCCCGGGACCTTCAGCCCCGCCAGCTCAGTGGAGGGCTCCCCCATGCACGGCCTGTACATGAGCCCCGCGGCGCCCGCCGGCCCCTACGCCAGCATGCCCGGCAGCACCGCAGGTAACGCGGGGCAGGGCCGCCTCCCGCCACGGCGCCCACGCCCCAGCCCCTTCCTCCTGGCTTTGTCTTAGCTTACAGAGTGTCACACGTATGGGACAGAATCTTCCAGCGTCCCTAAATGTGGGTATTTCTCACAGTTGCTTTTTCACCTCTGCTGTGGATCTGCGCGGGGGGAGGGAGCTTGCCCACACACGGGCTGCTACCGAAGGAGTCGGGGGCCAGTGGCACGTGTCTGTCATCCCAGCTACTCAGGAGGCTGAGATCTGAGGATCGTGGTTTGAAGCCAGCCGTGGCAGGGAAGTCTGTGAGACTCTTTATCCAAATAGCCACCAAAACCCACAAGTGGTGCCGTGGCTCAAAGTGGTAGAGTGCTAGCCTTGAGCAAAAGAACTCAGGGACAGCACCCAGGTCATGAGTTCAAGCCCCACACTGACCAAAAAAAAAGAAAGCTAAGATACACTGTTCAGGCCCTTAGTTCAAGCCCCAGTACTGGCATACGCACACAAGAAGAAAGCCAAGTACCAAGCACTCGCAGCCAGAGCAAGAGGCTCTGAATTCAAACCTCTAGAGCAGCACAAAAAGAGCCTATAGCTAGGGATACGGCTCAGGTGGTCTAGCATGTTTAAGGCCAGAGGTTCAATCCCCAACTACAAAATAAACACCATGTGCCATTTAAAGAAAAAGGCAGTGCCAGAAACGTGGCCTAGTGGTAGAGTGCTTGCCTAGCACGCATGAAGCCCTGGGTTCGATTCTTCCTCAGCACCACAGAAACAGAAAAGGCTGGAAGTGGTGCTGTGCCTCAAGTGGCAGAGTGCGAGCCTTGAGCAAAGAGAAGCCAGGGACAGTGCCCAGGCCCTGAGTCCAAGCCAGGACTGGCAAAAAGAAAAAGGCAGCTTAAATCTCCACTCCCATTTACTGCATGAGGATCAGGAAATACTTCTATTTCTCTGTACCTTAATAAAACATTTGTGCAAGTTTAGAAATAAAAATGAAAGTCATCAGCAAGCTGAACCCTAAGTTCAAGCCCCAAAGCAAAAACAGAACAAAGCAAAATTACACCAGCTCCCAAGCCTGGAGACTTCGGTTTCTAGGTCCCATCCACATAAGAGTTGGGAAATTGTGTGTGTGTGTGTGCTCGCACAAATACTTGTCTAGGTATGCATGTGTAGTGTGCAAACACACCATTGTGTATCACGAAAGTCATTCCAGGAGCTCTGCTGTCTGCAGCACAGTACACAGAAAGCGCTTTTAGGAAAACCGCTAGCCCAGCGTGGGGAAGTGACCCTCACCTCGGGTGTAAGTCTGGTTTGTTCATGTCCTCTGTGGCCTGAGACCACGTGGAGCCCCTCCTGGGCTGAGGGCACGGGGCTGGCTCTCCTCACCCCTCCTCCCCTTCAGTAGGGCGACAGGGCACTGGCTCTCCTCCGTCCTCGCCCCCCCCTTCAGTAGGGCGACAGAGGGCACTGGCTCTCCTCCGTCCTCGCCCCCCCTTCAGTAGGGTGACAGAGGGCACTGGCTCTCCTCCGTCCTCGCCCCCCCTTCAGTAGGGCGACAGAGGGCACTGGCTCTCCTCCGTCCTCGCCCCCCCTTCAGTAGGGCGACAGAGGGCACTGGCTCTCCTCCGTCCTCGCCCTCTTCTGGATTCAAACTCGTGGCCTCTTAGTTCG
This sequence comes from Perognathus longimembris pacificus, assembly GCF_023159225.1. Classification (NCBI taxonomy): domain Eukaryota; kingdom Metazoa; phylum Chordata; class Mammalia; order Rodentia; family Heteromyidae; genus Perognathus; species Perognathus longimembris. The sequence continues at coordinate 55,760,317 of NC_063177.1, forward strand.
GAGCTTCCTCTGCTTTCCAGTCCACCTTCCATCCTTGCGGCTTCAGTTGTTTTGGGCAGATGCTAGGGCTTTAACTCGGGGCCCTGCGTTGTCCTGAGGTTTCCAGTGCTCGGGCTCGTGCGCGCTGCTCCCCGTGAGCCACCGCTCCTCTTCCGGCTCGTTGGTGTTTGATTGCAGAGAAGGGTGTCAGGGACTTTCCTGTCTGGGCTGGCTTTGAACTTGGATCCTCTGATCCCAGCCTCTTGAGTAGCTGGGATTACAGGCGTGAGCCACCAGCGCCGCCCAGGGTTATTTTGCTTCACTGAGAATGTGAAACATGAACTTGCTTCCCAAAGTCACACTCTCCAGAGGAACCCCCCCCCCCCCGCCTCCATGCTGTGCGCCACCCCGCTCATGCGCCTTTTGTCTGTCACAGATCCTAGCATGGTGAGTGCCTACATGTACCCAGCAGGGGCTCCGGGGACCCAGGCGGCCCCCCAGGCCCAAGCGGGGCCCGCGGCCAGCCCAGCCTACTCATCCTACCAGCCCACTCCCACCCCAGGCTACCAGGTAGGTGCCCCCGCGGGCCCGAGCGCCCCCCCCCCCCGCACCCCGCCAGCCGTTTGACGTTGTGCCTCTCCCCTCCCCAGACCGTGGCCTCCCAGGCCCCGCAGAGCCTCCCCGCCGCCCTCTCCCAGCCCGCACAGTCCAGCAGCATGGGCTACATGGGGAGCCAGTCAGTGTCCATGGGCTACCAGCCGTACAGCATGCAGGTGAGGAGCCCCCCCCCCCGCCCCGCCCCGTGTGACCTGCGCCCTCCCCTCCCGCGGGGCGGGGGGAGGGCCAGCGTTCCCAGCGTTGCTCTGCTCTCCTGCCACAGAATCTCATGACCACACTCCCTGGCCAGGACGCCTCGCTGCCGCCCCAGCAGCCCTACATGGCCGGGCAGCAGCCCGTGTACCAGCAGGTGAGCGTTCCCCCCCCCCCCCCACACACACACAGTGGCGCTTCCTGGGCTAGCGGCCTCTGTGGGGCCTTCCCATTGGCCAGCTTCCAGGAGACGGGCGTGCAAGACCTCCTGAAGACCGCGTGTAGATCGGAAAGTCGAAGCGGAGTCTGGCTGGGCGGGGAAGGGGGTGGGGGGGAGGCTGAGCCCTGTCGCTCTTGCCCTGCAGGTGGCGCCCCCTGGCGGCCCTCCCCAGCAGCAGCCAGCCGTTGCCCAGCAGCCACCCGTGCAGGGACCACCCGCCCCGGGCAGTGAGGCCCAGCTCATCTCCTTCGACTGACCCTGGGGCCCCGAGCCCACTGTCCCGAGTAACACTACGGTTCATTGGAATCCGCCTTGTGTCTAGCTAGATGTTCTGTTCTGCCTTCCTCTTCCCTCGATGCCCCAAGTGCCCCTTCTCCTGAGAGCAGGGCCCAGGCCTGCCCCAGCCCTCCACCCCTCTACCCCAGTCTGCTGGCTCCTGTCACCCCGCTTTGATCCTGCCTTGGTCTCTGACTTCCCCCCAGAGCTTGGCCTCTGGAAGGAAAGGGGGAAGGGAAGGACCCTTCCAGACCCCCAGCCCCGTGGGGGGGGCTGCAAGTGGTGACGAGTGGGGACACTCAGGCCCGTACAGCCCACTTTCGTCCAGAGTGAGCTGATGGGGTGTCCAGGCTTCGCCCCAACTCCTGCACAGCGAGGGTGGAGGATTCAGGCATCTCCAGCTGCTCTGCTTCTCAACTGTCATCTCTCCATTGCAAAACAGTGAAAATAAAATGTATTTCAAAAGTGAAAGAGGGGCTGGGAAGGTGGCTTCGTGGTAGAGTGCTCGCCTGACATGCAGGAAGCCATGGGTTCGATTCCTCAGCACCACATACCAGAAAAAGGCCAGAATTGGCGCCGTGGCTTCGCGCGGTAGAGCGCTAGCCTTGAGCAAAAGCAGCTCAGATGGTGCTCAGGCCGAGTTCAAGCCCCAGCACTGAGGGGAGAAAAGTGTGTTTGGTAGAGCAGCCACGCCTCTTGGCCCAGGGTGTGTAGGCACTGGCTCAGCCGCCCGTGTCCCACCCAGCTCCACCAGCAGTTGGGACGTGTCCTTCCTGTTCCACAGAAAGGAAAAAACATGCTTACAGTTGTGGGGTTTGAAGCCACGAGGTTGGGGGGTCTTGGGGTCATCTTGGTGTGGGGACTGCAGCTTCCCACCTGATACCGGAGGGGCAGTGCACTAGACACCACGGAAATGGCCTCCCAGATAGCCATTTCCTGGGCCTAACCACCTGGTGAAGGACTCACTAGGGATAGTTACACTCCAGGTTCGAGCCCCAGAAGACAGCTTAGCTGGCCCCTCAGGGTGAGTTCCAGAGTCACCTCTGGCTTCCAGAAGAATGCCAAACTGTTACGTGCCGGATACCCAGGTGGGCCTCGAACCCACAAAAACAGGGCCTCAAACCCACAAAAACAGTCGCCAGCACTGGGTCAATTGAGTATTTAGCTGTGCACTAGGGCCAAATAGGGCTGGGCTTTTTTTTTTTAATACTTTATTTTTAGAGATTTTTGAGATTAACAGCAAAATTGAGCACAAGGTACAAAGACAATTTAAGGTTTGCAATCTAGCCCAGTGCCAGAGAACTTGGACCTTATCCACAGCAAAAGGCACTGGAGGAAGAGTCCACAGTTGGGAGTCCCAGCCTGTAATTAAAACTAACAGAAAACACTGACATTTGCCTCACGAGCAAATAGAGGGAGTACGTTTCTCTTTAGGTCTCCGAAGGAAAGGCAGATTTGGGGGAGGGGGAATGCGTCAAGCACATTTTTAAATGGAAGAGTTTTCTTAATCTTGGTACATATATTGTGCAGCAACACAAAAAGCACAGGTAGAGTAACACTGTTCAAAGGCTCCCGGGCAGGGGCAGCGGCACAGCATAGACAATCGGGCCTCAAGCACCCTGGCATCTTAAAAACAGGGCTGGCTTCTAAGGGCAGTCATCTCGAGCACAGCACGCGGGGGCCATGGGGTAAGGATCCCGTGCACGGCACGCGGGGGGGGGGGGGGCCGTGGGGTAAGGATCCCGTGCACGGCACGCGGAGGGGGGCCGTGGGGTAAGGATCTCGTGCACGGCACGCGGGGGGGTCGTGGGGTAAGGATCTCGTGCACGGCACGCGGGGGGGCCGTGGGGTAAGGATCTCGTGCACGGCACGCGGGGGCCATGGGGTAAGGATCCCGTGCACGGCACGCGGGGGGGGGGGGGGCCGTGGGGTAAGGATCCCGTGCACGGCACGCGGGGGGGGGGGGGGTCGTGGGGTAAGGATCCCGTGCACGGCACGCGGAGGGGGGCCGTGGGGTAAGGATCCCGTGCACGGCACGCGGAGGGGGGCCGTGGGGTAAGGATCTCGTGCACGGCACGCGGAGGGGGGCCGTGGGGTAAGGATCTCGTGCACCGCATGCGGGGGTTGTGGGGTAAGGATCCCGTGCACGGCACGCGGAGGGGGGCCGTGGGGTAAGGATCTCGTGCACGGCACGCGGGGGGGGTCGTGGGGTAAGGATCTCGTGCACGGCACGCGGGGGGGGGGCCGTGGGGTAAGGATCCCGTGCACGGCACGCGGAGGGGGGCCGTGGGGTAAGGATCCCGTGCACGGCACGCGGAGGGGGGTCGTGGGGTAAGGATCTCGTGCACGGCACGCGGGGGTCGTGGGGTAAGGATCTCGTGCATGGCACGGGGGGGGGCCGTGGGGTAAGGATCTCGTGCATGGCACGGGGGGGGGGCCGTGGGGTAAGGATCTCGTGCACGGCACGCGGAGGGGGGCCGTGGGGTAAGGATCCCGTGCACGGCACGCGGAGGGGGGTCGTGGGGTAAGGATCTCGTGCACGGCACGCGGGGGTCGTGGGGTAAGGATCTCGTGCATGGCACGGGGGGGGGCCGTGGGGTAAGGATCTCGTGCATGGCACGGGGGGGGGGGCCGTGGGGTAAGGATCTCGTGCACGGCACGCGGAGGGGGGTCGTGGGGTAAGGATCTCGTGCACGGTGGGGGGGCCGTGGGGTAAGGATCTCGTGCACGGCACGCGGGGGGGGGCCGTGGGGTAAGGATCTCGTGCACGGCACGCGGGGGTCGTGGGGTAAGGATCTCGTGCACGGCACGGGGGGGGGGGGCGTGGGGTAAGGATCTCGTGCACCGCACGCGGGTGGGCTGGCAGGCTAGGCCAAGCACGCCGACACAGAAGCAGAACCGCCGTTAGTGACAATTCGGTGAGCCCGGTGAGCGAGGCCATCAAAGCGGCGCAGCTCTGGGTCCCGGTGTGCCGGGCCTCGAGCCTCGCGCCGCTCTCCTCCCGCAGCTCCCCGCGGCCGAGCGGCCTTGCGCGTCCCCGCCTTCCGCCCAGGCCGGGCGGCTCCGGGCCCAGCTGCTCGGGGCTCGGGTTTCCGGCGTAGGCTCGCGTGTCCACGCCTGCTGCTCCCAGGGACTCAGAAGGGGGCTCCCCCGCGGGCTTTGGACGGCGACCCTCGGCGCTCAGCCTCCCGGAGCCGCCGGAGCCCGGCCGCGCTCCCTACCTGGAAACCCCGAAAGCCGGCGGGAGAGCGCGACTTACCTCCCGGGGGAGGCGGGGAGGCGGGCTGCGCCGGCGCGGCGCTGACTTCCACTGCGCCTGCGCAGCGCTCTGCCTTGTGGGTAATCCCGCAGGACAACGGAAGCAAACGCCCGGCCTGGTGGCGTGCCGGGGCCGCGGGCTAAGCGTCCCTCCTCCATTCGAGCCGCGGGCTAAGCGTCCCATCTCCACTCGACTGCTCGGAGGCCGCGGGCTAGAGCGACCCATCTCCACGCGACTGCTCGGAGGCCGCGGGCTAGAGCGCCTCCTCTCCACTCGACTGCTCAGAGGCCGCGGGCTAGAGCGTCCCCTCTCCACTCGACTGCTCGGAGGCCGCGGGCAGAAGCGTCCCATCTCCACTCGACTGCTCGGAGGCCGCGGGCTAGAGCGCCCCCTCTCCACTCGACTGCTCGCGGCCGCGGGCTAGAGCGCCCCCTCTCCACTCGACTGCTCGGAGGCCGCGGGCTAGAGCGTCCCCTCTCCACTCGACTGCTCGCGGCCGCGGGCTAGAGCGGCCGGCCCAGCTCGTTTGCTCGCGGCTAGAGCGTCGTCTCCGCGGGAGCCGCGTGTGACCTTCCCGCCCGCTCAGCGATGCTGCCGGCGGCCGCCTGCCGCCTGTGGCGGCCGCGCCTCGGGCTTCCGGCCGTGGTGCTCAGCATCTCCAGGTACTGCGGGGCTCCTAGCGCCGGGGCCGGCGGGAGCGCGGCGGGGGCGAGCGGGGGACGGAGGCCACGGCGGGCCCCGCGGCCCGGCCGGCGCGGTGCGGGAAGGCCACGCGGCCCTGGCGACCTTGGCGCTCGGTGTTCTGGGGTCCCTGCTTCCCGGGCGGGCGGGCGGGGGCGCGGCCGGGGCCCCCGCCTCGCGCGGCTTCGTGCGGCCGGACGCACCCGCGGCTAGCGTAATCGACTCCGCGAGAAGCCCGCTGCTTCCGCCGGGGTTAAAGCTACGCGCGCTCCCGAGGTGCCGCACCGCCCGGGCCCTGGTCTGCGCCCCAGACCGGCGCCGGGGCTGACGGCTGTCCGCGTGGGGCGGGGGTCAGGCCGCAGGTGCCCTGTGTGTGTGCCGCGCGGCAGATGAGGAGCAGCAGCCACCGAAGGGGCGAGGCGCTCGCCGGTGCACCCCTGGATAACGCCCCCAAGGAGTACCCACCCAAGATCCAGCAGCTGGTGCAGGACATCGCCAGCCTCACGCTCCTGGAGATCTCAGACCTCAACGAGCTCCTGAAGGTGCTGGGAGAGCCCCTTCGGGGGCCCGGGGTGTTTCCTGCATGTATTGGAGAGCCTGGGGAATGGTTAAAGGCGGGCTGGCCCGGGCGTCAGGCCCAGCCCGGCTTGTTGCTCCATTCCCTGCTGTTCCTCTGTCCCACAGAAAACGCTGAAGATCCAGGACGTGGGTCTCACACCTCTGGGTGGCATGATGCCCGGTACCGTCCCTGCCGCCGCAGCCCCTGAGGTGAGCCTGGGCTCGGGTCCCGAGCAGCAAGGGCTGGGTGCTTCTTTGTTCCAGACTCATCTGTGGCCTCATGGGCGTGGGCGCTCTGCAGCCCCCCAGGTCCTCCCGGCCGCGCACTGCCTGCGTATCCTCAACGTGGGGTGCTCCGTAGGACAGTGGCTTCACCTCAGAGGCGGCTTAGATTTGAGCCAAGGTGGGAGTCCAGTGTGGCCCACAGTCTAAAGTGGAATCTCTGAAAAAGAAGAGGAGGCTGTTACTAACCACTACTGGGCTCCAACCTGCTCCTCTTGATGGGCCACACAACACGATGGCATTGGGGCTTTGGGAACCACACCTCCATTTGTCCCATTGTTGACGGCTGGCTAAGGTTGGAGGTTAAGGTCATTGTTGACTTGTTAACAAACTTGCACCTGGCTGAGACTGAAATGGTGCTGTATTTCCCTGCTTGTAAGTTACGGTTCTTAAGGATGAGGGAGATTGGGTGTCATGCCAGGAAACCGGAGCATTTCCCCGTGGGGACCTAGAAACTTTTCTGGGTGAAGCCGTCGGGTCTGACAGCGACAGAAGCACAGGGAGCCGGCTGGCTGGTACCAGATGACCCGCCAGGGCGGAAGGGAGGAGTCGGCCCGGCCCTCACCTGCACGCTGGGGGGAAGACCAGCAGCCCGCGTTGGGCTCGTCCCTTCTGCTCACCCCGCTCCTCCCTGCCCCCAAGGTGGCAGAAGACCTTCCCACACAGAAAGAACGGACACACTTTACCGTCCGCCTGACAGAGGCAAAGCCTGTGGACAAAGTGAAGCTGATCAAGGAGATCAAGAACTACATCCAGGGCATCAACCTCGTCCAGGTGGGACCCCTGCACCTGCACCCCTGCCCCACTGCCCCGCGCCAGCGGTCCCCGGGGGCAGGCTGGCTGGCTGCAGCCCAGATCCCCCAATTCTCATCTTGCTATCTCTGGCAGGCCAAGAAACTGGTGGAGTCCCTGCCCCAGGAGATCAAAGCTAACGTCGCCAAAGCCGAGGCGGAGAAGATCAAGGCAGCCCTGGAAGCGGTGGGAGGCACCGTGGTTCTGGAGTGACCCCCGCTCTGAGGACTTGTGGACTGGGGTCCCGGGGGCCACCTGCCGCCCCAGCACTGAGCTCCCGGGCAAGCCGAGCCCCGGCAGGCGCCTGCGGCCAGTGCCATCCGGGAGGGGGACAAGGACGGTCTCCTGTGTGGGAGGGAGGGGCTGCCCCGGCCTGGTGAGGGGCGCCGAGTGGATCCGGAACTTGCCTAGCTAACGTGGCCTTCTGTGCTGCGGAGGAAAATACACGGTTCGGGACGTCTCAAGCGGTGTGCTCAGGATGGTGACGGGAAGGGCCGAGGGGCTGCTGGCCTGGACCTTCCCAGGCGGCTCCTGCTGCTCCCTCAGGATGACCGGCAAGGTCTGCAGAAGGTCTGCGACCCTTTGCCGGGCCTGCCTTGCTGGGCCCCACCACTGGTGGTGCCTGGACAGGCCCGGGCCTCAGGCCCCGTGCTGTGGCGGGCTCGGGCTCGGTGTCATCGGGCCCCGTGCTGTGGCGGGCTCTGGGGCTCCGTGTCATCGGGCCCCGTGCTGTGGCGGGCTCTGGGGCTCCGTGTCATTGGGCCCCGTGCTTTGGCGGGCTCTGGGGCTCGGGTGTCATCAGGCCCCGGTGCTGTGGCGGGCTCTGGGGCTCGGTGTCATCGGGCCCCGGTGCTGTGGTGGACTCTGGGGCTCGGTGTCATCAGACCCCGGTGCTGTGGCGGGCTCTGGGGCTCGGTGTCATCAGACCCCGGTGCTGTGGCAGGCTCTGGGGCTCGGTGTCATCGGGCCCCGTGCTGTGGCGGGCTCTGGGGCTCGGGTGTCATCGGGCCCCGTGCTGTGGCGGGCTCTGGGGCTCGGGTGTCAGCATTCCCGTGTTCAGGTGCTGGCAAGCTCCGGCTCAGGTGGATGGGAACTGAGCTGCTGGCTGCAAGTAGGGATGGCAGGAGGGGGAAGACCCACCTGCAGCCTGAGGGCCATGGGGACCCCGGGACCAGGCAGGTGCCGGAGTGGCTTGTGTGGAGGACCTGGCAGTGACCAGTCACAGGCAGAACGCAAGACGCTGTCCTCAAGATGGAGGCCCTGGGGTGCGCTGGAGAAGCAGTCTCTGCAGAGCCT